>NC_069505.1:328514218-328614218 GCF_027579735.1 Bombina bombina | reverse complement strand
ATTTATTCTTATCCTGATTCAGAAATACTGATCAGGATAGACACTTACAGCAACTCTCTTTTGCCTTGTTGGGAATACTTAGCAACAGATAGCTTTGTATTTAACCTTCACTGGCATACATTCAAACTTATTAGCTCCGCAGCTGAGATCCACAATCTAGCTAACTGTGATCGTTACATAATACTGAAGCCTAAATATGGATCCAGCGGAGTTACCCCAAATAGTGTACGCACTATCACAGAGGGTGGATCAATTGAGTCAGGGACTCAGGGATTTACAGGTACAAAACAACAGCTTGAGTAACATTATAAAAGACTCACTAACTAAATCCGCAGCTGCTGTTGCGACCCCAGAACCCCAAGTGTCTATGCCAGATACCTTCGCGGGGGATAGAGCTCAATTTACTCAGTTTAGGAACTCCTGTAATTTATTGTTTAACTTAAAACCCAAGACATATTCTACAGAACGTGTTAAAGTCCTGACAGTCATTTCCTTCTTAAGAAGTGAACCCCGAAAATGGGCTGACGCATTCTTTGAACAAGACCACCCCATTTTAGCCTCTCTTCAGGATTTCTTCAAAGAAATGGCTGTATTATACCAGGATACCAATATTCAGCTGACTGCTGAAACTAAGATGAGGTCTCTCAAGCAAGATAAAAAACCTGTCGAAGAATACCTCAGCGAATTCAAGCAGTACAGTAAGGATACAGAGTGGAGCGAGATCGCTCTAAGGAATCAATACCGTTTAGGGTTGAATGATGCTTTAAAGGATGAATTAGCACGTACCGAGTTGCCAAGATCATTAGAAGGTTTGATCACTTTAAGCATCCAAATAGACCGAAGATTAAGAGAACGTAAAACAGAAAAGCTAGCCACTGAGACTTCCAGCAGGCCTTCAGTCTCTTATCACAAACCACCTACTAGTCACACCACTGAACCAATGGATATCGGGTTCACAAAGGGACCGCTTCAGCCAGAAGAAAGGAACCGCAGACGCATGAATAACTTATGCATGTACTGTGCATCCAAGACACACACCGTAAAGGACTGTCCTATTCTCTTAAGACAAAAGAGACGTAAGTGTTTTTTGGACACAACATGTTTGTCCACTAGCATAAAACATGTGGCTTATTGTTCTCTATCTCTTAATTTGCAGTGGGATCGTCACCAGGTGATCAGTGAAGCCATCATTGACTCAGGAGCACAAAATTCCTATATAGATGCCATGTTTGTCGCTGTAAATAAAATACCCACCTTGTTGAAAGCAAAACCTGTCTCCATTAGAGTAATTGATGGTAATTTTATCACCTCAGGACCTGTCACACATCAAACAGTTCCTATTAAGGTATCTAGTCTCTCAACACATGTAGAATACATTTCTTTTGATGTTATTTCATCCCCTATGTTCCCAGTAGTCCTTGGTCTGCAATGGTTGCAAACTCATCAACCTACCATTCACTGGGATAGCTTGGAAGTACAGTTCCTCTCTGACTATTGCAAAACCACTTGTTTTCCTCATCCTACATTGTGTTGCACTATTACAAACCAACTACCTACCGATTACCAAGATTTTGAGGACGTTTTCAGTGAAAAGGAAGCAGAGACTCTCCCTCCTCATCGACCTTATGATTGCCCCATTGAACTTCTACCTGGGGCCACAATTCCATTCGGACACATCTACCCTCTATCACAACCAGAATTGGAACATTTAAAAACCTATCTATCTGAAAACCTACGGAAGGGTTTCATACAACCCTCAACCTCACCTGCAGGTGCAGGAATATTTTTCGTTAAGAATAAGGACCATTCTCTCCGTCCTATAATCGATTATAGAGAGCTAAATAAACGCACGGTAAAAAACCGTTATCCACTTCCTTTAATACCAGAACTCATCGAAAGACTCAGTCATGCTACTGTCTATACCAAATTGGATCTCCGTGGAGCGTATAATTTGGTAAGAATCCGAAAAGGGGACGAATGGCTCACCGTCTTCAGAACCAGATACGGACTCTATGAGTACAAGGTGATGCCATTCGGACTCTGCAACGCTCCAGCCACATTCCAGTATCTCATCAACGATATTTTCCGCGACTTATTAGACGTCTGTGTAGTCATCTATTTAGATGATATCCTGATTTACTCTGATAACATCTCAGAACACAGGAAACATGTCCGGTGGGTTTTAACACGTCTACGTCAACACAGTCTCTTTGCCAAATTACAGAAGTGCATATTCCATACGAATCAGATTACCTTCTTGGGGTATACAATATCCCCCAATGGTATTCAGATGGACGATACCAAAGTACAGACAATCAAACAGTGGCCTACACCGACTTCTAAAAAGGAACTTCAAAGATTTTTAGGGTTTGCCAACTATTACCGTAAATTCATCAAGAATTATTCCCTACTCACTAAACCACTCACCTCTTTGACCAGCAACAAAACTCAGTTTACTTGGAACCCTAAAACACAAGCTGTATTCAACCACCTGAAAGAGATTTTCACTCAAGCTCCAATTCTCTCTTACCCAGACCCAGATTCTCATTACGTACTAGAAGTTGATGCATCGGATTATGCCCTCGGTTCAATCCTCTCTCAACGAAGAACACCAGGAGAACCACTTCATCCAGTTGCTTTCTTCTCCAGGGTAATGACACCTGCTGAATATAACTACCCCATCGGAGAGAAGGAATTGCTAGTCATCAAAGTCTCTTTGGAACATTGGAGGCATCTTCTGGAAGGAAGTAAACATCCCATACTGATCTATACAGATCATAAGAATCTAGAATACCTTTTGACCAACCGAACTCTTTCTGCTAGACAGCTAAGATGGAGTCTATTCCTATCAAGGTTTGATTTTCACATCACATACCGGCCAGGGAGTAAGAACGGGAAAGCTGACGCTCTATCAAGGAAGGATTCAAAACCTTCTACTTATACTGCTCCGGGAACAGTTATACCTGTTGAACAGATAATAGCCCTGTCTCTGCCCTATACACAAGTTTTGAGGAATTCTCAGAAAGACGATCCAGAGATTTTCAATAGTAATCTCACTTTAGGACAAGATGGACTTTATTACCATATGGGGAAGATTTATGTACCCCCCGCTTTACGCCTAAACATATTAAAAGAACATCATGACTCACCCATGGCAGGACATTTGGGTATTAATAAAACCCTTGATCTTCTGACGCGCACTTATTGGTGGCCTTCCTTGAGATCTTCCGTCCAAGAATACATCCACACTTGTCACGTTTGTACAGTCTCCAAAACAGATAAAAAACCACCATTTGGATTGCTGCTACCCCTTCAAATTCCAGACAGGCCCTGGCAATGCATAGGAATGGACTTTATAGTGGAACTTCCTCCCTCTGATGGCTACAACACTATTCTAGTCGTGGTAGATCACCTAACCAAGATGGCACATTTCTTGCCTTTTCACAAGTTACCTACTTCCTCTGAAACAGCAAAACTCTTTTTGGATAACATTGTTAAGTTACATGGGTTACCTCAATCCATAGTTACGGATAGAGGAACCCAATTCACTTCCCGTTTTTGGAAACAACTATGTGCAATCATGCAAGTGGAATTACGCTTCTCCTCCTCCTTCCACCCACAATCAAATGGACAGACAGAGAGAGTGAACCAATGGCTTGAGCAGTATATCCGTTCATATTGCTCTAGCCAACAAGACCAATGGGCTTCCACTTTGTCTATGGCAGAATACGCATACAACAATGCAACCAGTTCCACTACACAGAAATCCCCGTTCTATGCCAACTACGGATTTCACCCTAACTTCCAACTGCACCCTCGCTTGGATACCACCTGTCCAACAGGTGGACGATGTTACAAACAATCTTCTCGACTTATTTCAAGATCTTAAGAGACATATCTCAGAAGCTCAAGCCAAACAAAGGCATTACTATAATCTTCGACGACGCCAAGCACCTACCTACAACGTCGGAGACATGGTATGGTTATCCACTAAGAACATTAAATTAAGGACACCTAGTAAGAAACTTAGCACTTCTTTCATTGGACCTTTTCCTATAACAAAGATCGTGAATCCCAACGCTGTCACTTTAAGTTTACCCTCTAACTACAGACTACACCCCACTTTCCATGTAAGTTTACTCAAACCTCACCGGCAAACCAGATGCTTGGACACCTTAACACCTCCTGAAACTCTGATCGAATCGGATGACGAATATGAAGTTGACTCTATATTAGACTCCCGCATCGTCAGTGGTGTTCTTCAGTATTTGATTCATTGGAAGGGTTTCAGTTCTGAGGACGATTCATGGGAACCATCTACCAATGTACATGCTCCCAGACTAGTTTCCTTCTTCCATAGGAGGAATCCGGATCGGCCTCGTTTTGTAGCTTCTGGGCAGCTACCCTGAGAGGGGGGGTATGTCAGGGTTTCTTGTCGCTCATCTCCTATGTCCCTTTAAGGATTCACTGCATTCAGATTCCAAGCTTATATTAACCTGGTCACGCCCCTTCCTCCTTGCTTCAGTATTGTTTGAGCTCACTAGTTCAAGTTCCTATTCTCTGCAGGAGAAACTTTCCAGGCTCTCCATATTACACTGATTACCTCCAAGAACCACAGAACAGGATTGTTTGAGTTTAAAGACAATTCCCACTTGGATCTACGTTTAACTTTTACAGGAATCAATACCTCTTTCAACAGCACCTGCTACAAACAAGTGAGACCGGAGCTATTATCTAATTTCTTCATCTCCTCGCTGAATATTCCTACCACCTTATGACTGACCTCCGGTTGTATTAAAACCCTCCTGATTCTTTTCAACAAATAACCTGCACTTGAGCTCTCATTACCTGCTCTCACCAAATCACCTCTGCCATTTTTCAGAACGCAGCTGCTACACGCTGCACACACCTCTCACAGCGTGTCCATTCCTCTGCAGCACAGACACCTGTCAGCACAGGCAGAACAGATTCACCACTAACACAGTCTTACTCTGAACTCAGTTTACACAGGTGCCTGTTTCCTTGCAGCAGAAGCCAAATACGCTCTGCAAATAATTTTGATTCAAGTTAAGCCCAAGCTCTGGGAACTTCCTTATTTATTCTTATCCTGATTCAGAAATACTGATCAGGATAGACACTTACAGCAACTCTCTTTTGCCTTGTTGGGAATACTTAGCAACAGATAGCTTTGTATTTAACCTTCACTGGCATACATTCAAACTTATTAGCTCCGCAGCTGAGATCCACAATCTAGCTAACTGTGATCCTTACAGTTATAGACAGTGGGAAAATCCACGCTCACCTGGTTAAACCTCAAGATATGAGGTATTTTCTGGCACTAGTGTTAGTATGCTCTCACTTCTCGCGGCCCTTCTGCACTTCCACTGTTCCTTGGGAGTTCCTTGGTCTTTGGAATATCCCCAGTTAATCCTCAGTTTATAGGGACAATATGGGGTATGTGGGTGGGAGAGGTTGTGTACTATTTTATCTATATCAAAATATACACTACTAACACTATACAGGTAAAACCAGGTATTTTAATCACACAAATGTATATACATAAAACAATAATTATTAATAATTATTAACAGTAACAGGCATAAAAGAACTTTTCAGTCCATAAAAAACAAGAGGAAATATCTTCCAGCAATAGGCTATAGAGCCGTAGTCAGACCGGGCAATTGGTTCCAGCAATCTGGACTGCAGGCCAGGCTGGCTAATGTGCTCTAATGTCTAGGTATCCGGTTATGGAGCAATAAAGGACCAAAGTGGATCCGCTATATTCTTTTAAGATATACAGCAATCCAGTCCTTATGCAGCTCCGTGTGAATCAGTGTGTACTGCGTGCTGTATCGTAGCGTATGGCGGGGGGCGGAGCCTAACGCGTTTCGTAACCAATGGGTTACTTCATCAGAGGTGTGGGCCGCCCCCCAACCTTGGTCTATATATGCGTATGGCTGAGGTAGTTTAACCTCCTTGATGCCCCTCTGTCGCCATTTTGTTTGTGGGCAAGAACATTTTCTTTGTGGGCAAATACATTTTCCTTATTTTCTTATTCTTTTAAATCTATGTACACAGTTTAAAAGTTGACATAAATAACTTAACTTAACAATAGCACCAGTATTTTGTTAAAACATAGCAGGTTATCTAAGCCTCAGATTTCACAAGGTTTGTCACATGTTTATATCAAGTACATAGCATGATTAGTCTGGGACTGTGTGAAGCAGTATGATACAGTTGATTACATTGGCTATTTTGTTGCACTCACTGATAACGATATACTGACATGTTGATTAGTGCAAGGTACTATTAGATTACAAGCTATAAAATCACCCTAAAACAACCTTTAAAAATCTTGTCCTTAAATTGCATTAAAAATGTATTAAAACAATTTATAAATTCATATTATTGTTAAAAAGGGGGGAACACAGTATATTTTCATATGGCCTCTTTTTGGCTTGGGTGTCCTTAAAAATGTATATAACAGAATAATTATAAAAAGTAAGTACAGTGTGTTTTGGATTTTATAGAAAGGCTGCCAGGTCAATATGTCTATTTAACCCTTTAGGTTCTAGGGTTTCAAGTTTGTGAATCCAAAACGTCTCTCGTTTGCGTAGCTCTAAGAGTCTGCTACCTCCTCTTTTCCCTGGAATTATGTGATCTATTGCTTTAATGAAAAAATCGTTTTTATTTTTTCTATGAACCTGAGAGAAATGGTTTATTAGCGGGTTCCTAAGAATTCCAGCCTCTATATTCTTCATATGTTCTAGGCAGCGAATTTTAAGACCCCGCGTCGTGCGCCCAATGTACCTTTTAGGGTTACTGCAATTGCATTCTAACATGTAAACCACATGATCTGATTTGCAGTTAAGTAATCCTTTGATTGGGTAGTTGTCTCCCTTTATTCCGCTGTCAATGTATTTATTGTACTTTTTATCCCTGTGTCTATGTGCACAACAAACACAGTTTTTTCTAGAACATTTGTAAAAACCTTGTAAGTCCAGCATCTGACCTTTACCCTTTTTCACTATTTGTGTATCACTTGGAGCTAAAAAAAATATTAAATTTTTATTTTTCTTATATGTGACATTCGGTTTGTTACCTATAGTGTCTTTCAGTATGGGGTCATTTTTCAGTATTGACCAGTTTTTCTGTAGTATATTTTTAATTCTCCAATGACCCTCATTAAATGTTGTTACAAAATTTATTCTGGTATCTCTTTTAGACTCAGTATTATTTGTTGCTAAATTTTGACGTGCATTTTTTCCTTTTATCAGTGTTTGTCTATCCAATTTAGTTGCTTTCTCATATGCTCCCTGAATGGTCTTTATAGGATAATGTTTCTCTATAAACTTATCTTTCAGAAGTTTAGCCTCTATTTCAAAGTTGTTGGTGTCTGTACAGTTACGTTTCAATCTCTGAAATTGCCCGAAAGGGATATTCTCTATCCATTTTGGGTGGTGGCTGCTTCTAGCGTCTAGATAGCCATTTGTATCAGTGGATTTTCTGTATAGCTTACTGCATATGTTACCATTGGAGATATATAGGGTGACATCCAGAAAATCAATAGAGGACTCTTCTAGTCTTTGGGTGAAGGTGAGGTTCATACGATTCGTATTTAGCTCTTGTACGTATGTATTCCATTCCTCCACTTCACCGTCCCAAATGACTAGAATGTCGTCTATGAACCGATGCCAGAATATTACATTCTTGTTTTTGAACCCTGCATCCTCATAGACCATGTCCTCCTCAAATATTCCCATGTACAGGTTCGCAAAGTTGGGCGCGAATTTAGTGCCCATTGCAGTTCCTGTACGTTGTAGATAGAATTTTCCTTCAAATTTAAAATAGTTATTTTGTAGGATATATCTGATAGATTCCAATATAAAGTTTCTCTGGATTTGGGCGATATGATTAGCGGTGTTAAGTGACCTTTTGATCGCCTCAATCCCACATTCATGTGGGATCGATGTGTACAACGCCGTTACATCCAGGGTGGCCCATTTATATGTGGGCTTCCATTCTATACCCTCTATGATTTGTAGAAGGTGAGGGGTATCTCTCAGGTATGACTTTAAGTCTATAACCATAGGTCTGAGGTACAAATCCACATATTCAGAGAGTCTTGATGTGAGAGAGTCTATTCCCGAGATAATTGGTCTGCCGGGCGGCTTCTCTAGACTCTTGTGGATTTTTGGCAGATAGTAGAAAATTGCCATCTTTGGTTCCTCGTTGGCCAAATATTTCCTCTCTCTTTCCGAGAGTACTCTATTTTGATAACCACAGTTTATGTGTTCCATATAAGATCTTGTAAATGCAGAGGTGGGATCACCTCTCAGTACTATATATGTATTTGTATCTGACAGCTGACGTATTGCTTCCTCCAGATAATCTATCCTATCCAAAATCACAATCCCTCCTCCCTTATCAGCCTCACGAATTATGATTTGATTATTATCCGTTAGTGTTTTTAAAACCCTTTTTTCTTTCATACTTAGATTGTGATTATGGATCTTATAGTTGTTACACAGATCCATACATTCTTCAATGACCCTATCTTTGAACTGGCTTATGTACTTTCCCTGTGATTGAACTGGAAAGAATATGGACTTTGGTCGTAAGCCACTATTGGTTATTCTTAATTCCTCTATTGTTTCAGTGTCTATATTTGTAATCAAATCGTTGTTGAATTCTAACTGAGAGGGATAGTTATTCCCACTTTCATTATCTAAGTCCATTAGGGCTTCCAATGTTTCCATATCTGTCTGTGTCAGACTGTCTAGTTTCTGTGATTTCTTTTCTTTCTCAAAGTGTCTTACCAATGTGAGTTTGCGGATGAATTTATTTATGTCAATAAATAAATCAAATGGGTTCGGTTTTTGTGTTGGTGCGAAGGAAAGACCTCTTTTTAGTAGGTTAGTTTCCTCTAGACTTAGTATATGTTTAGAGAGATTGAAGATTTTTATAGTTTCTTCCTTTATCTCATTTCCCTGCGTCTTTTTAAGCTTAGATGTTCTTCCACCTCTACATCCTCTTCTTCTTCCATTTGTCTTTTTCCCCTTCTCCCTTCTATATTTGTTTGTGGTTGTCTCCATTCTAATGGTGTATATTGTGTCTCCCTTCCTTCTCTCTGTGTCTCTGAGTTTCTTGGTCTGTCTGTCACGTGTCTGTCGTGAAAATCCTGGTTATTATGATTATTTCTATTTCTGAAATTATCATATGTGTATTGATCCCTGGGTGAATTTGTCTTATTCCATGAATCCCTATTCTCATGGTAATAATTCCTCATCATATGTGAGTTGTGGTTGCCTCTATTTGAGTTATAGGAGGTATAGTTGTGGTCTCTTCTCCCTCTCCTGTAGTTATTATTACCTCTAGAGGGATAATGTGATATCTGATCACTATATCCCTCATTTCTGTACATATCTTGTTTATAATGTGTATTTAGATGTGAATTATCTCTGTTAGGGGGTTCATATCTGTTTTGTCTAGGGGTCTGTTTCCTAGGTGGAAATTCGAATCTAATATTCGATGGTTTTGGAGTTCTTAAACCAGATCTCTTATTCTCTTTTGTGTGATTATTTCGAATTGTTTCGTTATATAAAGTATGACCAGTGTTATTGGTTGTTAGAAGTGGTGTATTTGGTGTGTCATTACCTCCAGGTGTAATGGGTGTAAATGGTACATCAGTTTCAACTTCAATGTTTCCTGTTTGTTCACTAGCTTTTCTTTGGATGTCTCGTTCTAATTTTTTCTTTTTCTTAAGTTTTAGATCTCTCTCGAGTTTGCTCATTCTTTCCCTTATATCACTATCTAATTTGTCATAGTGTGTATCTCCTTTGAATGGTAATAGTAAAGTTCTCAGTTTCTGTAGCTCCACAGTAACCTTATCTAGATTTGCTTCTCTAAATCTGATAATAATTCTCATCAGTTTTACTGAACTTTCTTCTAAAACTGTTTCCCATTCTGTAATAAGTTCAATATCTGTGCTATTAAATATAGCTGTTTTGCTCAACATAAGACCTTTGGGTATAACACCTGCTTTTAAATAGGTTTCCAGTCCTATTATGTCACACCAGTTTTTTATCTGGATCCTGCTTAATTTCTCCACTTGTTTAAAGAGTTCTCTAGGATTTACTGGCTTCTGTACACCGCTAGTACTAGTCTCTCCTTGTAAATCTACAGATAGAGTCCTTTTTTTACTATCAGGATCAAAGTAAACCCCAAAATTACACATAGATGTTTCTTCTGCTGCTGATGACATGGTACACTGTATAGGTCACTAGTGTCCCACAGTAATACCCAAAAAGTATTAAAAGGAGGAAATAATCAGCGCTAGAAGTGTATGAGTGTACTGTTTGTCTAAATATATATTCCCATCCACTAGCTAGAATATATATCTATATGTATTTATATCAGACACTTGCAATTTATGCAGCGAACAGTCTCATAGTTCAGATGTGGTAAGTCTATGGAGATGTAATGTTCATTAAAATCCACAGGGCTAGTTCCGGTGTGCTGTGGGTAGTTAGGCAGCTCGTCTTTAGAAAGAAAAATGATCCCCCGCAGGGCGAGGTTCCTCTTGAAAGAATCTGAAAGGTATAGGACAAGACAGGCGCCAGGGGCACACTTCGTGTAATACGTTCAAATAAATGATAAGTTATAGACAGTGGGAAAATCCACGCTCACCTGGTTAAACCTCAAGATATGAGGTATTTTCTGGCACTAGTGTTAGTATGCTCTCACTTCTCGTGGCCCTTCTGCACTTCCACTGTTCCTTGGGAGTTCCTTGGTCTTTGGAATATCCCCAGTTAATCCTCAGTTTATAGGGACAATATGGGGTATGTGGGTGGGAGAGGTTGTGTACTATTTTATCTATATCAAAATATACACTACTAACACCATACAGGTAAAACCAGGTATTTTAATCACACAAATGTATATACATAAAACAATAATTATTAATAATTATTAACAGTAACAGGCATAAAAGAACTTTTCAGTCCATAAAAAACAAGAGGAAATATCTTCCAGCAATAGGCTATAGAGCCGTAGTCAGACCGGGCAATTGGTTCCAGCAATCTGGACTGCAGGCCAGGCTGGCTAATGTGCTCTAATGTCTAGGTATCCGGTTATGGAGCAATAAAGGACCAAAGTGGATCCGCTATATTCTTTTAAGATATACAGCAATCCAGTCCTTATGCAGCTCCGTGTGAATCAGTGTGTACTGCGTGCTGTATCGTAGCGTATGGCGGGGGGCGGAGCCTAACGCGTTTCGTAACCAATGGGTTACTTCATCAGAGGTGTGGGCCGCCCCCCAACCTTGGTCTATATATGCGTATGGCTGAGGTAGTTTAACCTCCTTGATGCCCCTCTGTCGCCATTTTGTTTGTGGGCAAGAACATTTTCTTTGTGGGCAAATACATTTTCCTTATTTTCTTATTCTTTTAAATCTATGTACACAGTTTAAAAGTTGACATAAATAACTTAACTTAACAATAGCACCAGTATTTTGTTAAAACATAGCAGGTTATCTAAGCCTCAGATTTCACAAGGTTTGTCACATGTTTATATCAAGTACATAGCATGATTAGTCTGGGACTGTGTGAAGCAGTATGATACAGTTGATTACATTGGCTATTTTGTTGCACTCACTGATAACGATATACTGACATGTTGATTAGTGCAAGGTACTATTAGATTACAAGCTATAAAATCACCCTAAAACAACCTTTAAAAATCTTGTCCTTAAATTGCATTAAAAATGTATTAAAACAATTTATAAATTCATATTATTGTTAAAAAGGGGGGAACACAGTATATTTTCATATGGCCTCTTTTTGGCTTGGGTGTCCTTAAAAATGTATATAACAGAATAATTATAAAAAGTAAGTACAGTGTGTTTTGGATTTTATAGAAAGGCTGCCAGGTCAATATGTCTATTTAACCCTTTAGGTTCTAGGGTTTCAAGTTTGTGAATCCAAAACGTCTCTCGTTTGCGTAGCTCTAAGAGTCTGCTACCTCCTCTTTTCCCTGGAATTATGTGATCTATTGCTTTAATGAAAAAATCGTTTTTATTTTTTCTATGAACCTGAGAGAAATGGTTTATTAGCGGGTTCCTAAGAATTCCAGCCTCTATATTCTTCATATGTTCTAGGCAGCGAATTTTAAGACCCCGCGTCGTGCGCCCAATGTACCTTTTAGGGTTACTGCAATTGCATTCTAACATGTAAACCACATGATCTGATTTGCAGTTAAGTAATCCTTTGATTGGGTAGTTGTCTCCCTTTATTCCGCTGTCAATGTATTTATTGTACTTTTTATCCCTGTGTCTATGTGCACAACAAACACAGTTTTTTCTAGAACATTTGTAAAAACCTTGTAAGTCCAGCATCTGACCTTTACCCTTTTTCACTATTTGTGTATCACTTGGAGCTAAAAAAAAATTTAAATTTTTATTTTTCTTATATGTGACATTCGGTTTGTTACCTATAGTGTCTTTCAGTATGGGGTCATTTTTCAGTATTGACCAGTTTTTCTGTAGTATATTTTTAATTCTCCAATGACCCTCATTAAATGTTGTTACAAAATTTATTCTGGTATCTCTTTTAGACTCAGTATTATTTGTTGCTAAATTTTGACGTGCATTTTTTCCTTTTATCAGTGTTTGTCTATCCAATTTAGTTGCTTTCTCATATGCTCCCTGAATGGTCTTTATAGGATAATGTTTCTCTATAAACTTATCTTTCAGAAGTTTAGCCTCTATTTCAAAGTTGTTGGTGTCTGTACAGTTACGTTTCAATCTCTGAAATTGCCCGAAAGGGATATTCTCTATCCATTTTGGGTGGTGGCTGCTTCTAGCGTCTAGATAGCCATTTGTATCAGTGGATTTTCTGTATAGCTTACTGCATATGTTACCATTGGAGATATATAGGGTGACATCCAGAAAATCAATAGAGGACTCTTCTAGTCTTTGGGTGAAGGTGAGGTTCATACGATTCGTATTTAGCTCTTGTACATATGTATTCCATTCCTCCACTTCACCGTCCCAAATGACTAGAATGTCGTCTATGAACCGATGCCAGAATATTACATTCTTGTTTTTGAACCCTGCATCCTCATAGACCATGTCCTCCTCAAATATTCCCATGTACAGGTTCGCAAAGTTGGGCGCGAATTTAGTGCCCATTGCAGTTCCTGTACGTTGTAGATAGAATTTTCCTTCAAATTTAAAATAGTTATTTTGTAGGATATATCTGATAGATTCCAATATAAAGTTTCTCTGGATTTGGGCGATATGATTAGCGGTGTTAAGTGACCTTTTGATCGCCTCAATCCCACATTCATGTGGGATCGATGTGTACAACGCCGTTACATCCAGGGTGGCCCATTTATATGTGGGCTTCCATTCTATACCCTCTATGATTTGTAGAAGGTGAGGGGTATCTCTCAGGTATGACTTTAAGTCTATAACCATAGGTCTGAGGTACAAATCCACATATTCAGAGAGTCTTGATGTGAGAGAGTCTATTCCCGAGATAATTGGTCTGCCGGGCGGCTTCTCTAGACTCTTGTGGATTTTTGGCAGATAGTAGAAAATTGCCATCTTTGGTTCCTCGTTGGCCAAATATTTCCTCTCTCTTTCCGAGAGTACTCTATTTTGATAACCACAGTTTATGTGTTCCATATAAGATCTTGTAAATGCAGAGGTGGGATCACCTCTCAGTACTATATATGTATTTGTATCTGACAGCTGACGTATTGCTTCCTCCAGATAATCTATCCTATCCAAAATCACAATCCCCCCTCCCTTATCAGCCTCACGAATTATGATTTGATTATTATCCGTTAGTGTTTTTAAAACCCTTTTTTCTTTCATACTTAGATTGTGATTATGGATCTTATAGTTGTTACACAGATCCATACATTCTTCAATGACCCTATCTTTGAACTGGCTTATGTACTTTCCCTGTGATTGAACTGGAAAGAATATGGACTTTGGTCGTAAGCCACTATTGGTTATTCTTAATTCCTCTATTGTTTCAGTGTTTTCAGTATATAACACACAGAGAAAACCCAGCACTCACTTCCAAGCTCTCAGCTAAGATTTAAAAGCAAAAATGGAACACGGAAACACGGAAGGGAACTGCACTCTCATACCGGACCGGGTACACATCTCATGACCCTGCAACATGCTCAGCCCTGGGTGCCACTGGCACTCACAGGAAGCTGTTCTGTCCCCAGAGCCACAAGCAGTTAACCCCAGACAGGTCTGGGTGCAAGAACCATAGGAAAAATTACAAAACAAATTAATACAACACACAGAGAAAACCCAGCACTCACAAGCTCTCAGCTAAGATTTAAAAGCAAAAATGGAAAGGTTAGTTACCGCATCTGGCCAAATGGGACAAGCCCAGGTACCTCGTCAAGGTCCTTTCCAATACCTGGGACCCTAAAACAGCCACACAATGCAAGCTTTTAAATCCAAACAAACTGGGAACAAGGGAAGGGTGCACAGGAATATGTAATCACCCTAGACATATACAAAACACGGAAGGAAACTGCACTCTCATACTGGACCGGGTACACATCCCATGACCCTGCAACATGCTCATCCCTGGGTGCCACTGGCACTCACAGGAAGCTGTGCTGTTCCCAGAGTCACAGGCAGTTAACCCCAGTCAGGTCTGGGTGCAAGAACCATATGGAAAATTACAAAACAAATTAATACAACACACAGAGAAAACCCAGCACTCACAAGCTCTCAGCTAAGATTTAAAAGCAAAAATGGAAAGGTTAGTTACCGCATCTGGCCAAATGGGACAAGCTCAGGTACCTCGTCAAGGTCCTTTCCAATACCTGGGACCCTAAAACAGCCACACAATGCAAGCTTTCAAATCCAAACAAACTGGGAACAAGGGAAGGGTGCACAGGAATATGTAATCACCCTAGACATATACAAAACACGGAAGGAAACTGCACTCTCATACTGGACCGGGTACACATCCTATGACCCTGCAACATGCTCAGCCCTGGGTGTCACTGGCACTCACAGGAAGCTGTGCTGTTCCCAGAGTCACAGGCAGTTAACCCCAGTCAGGTCTGGGTGCAAGAACCATAGGGAACATTACAAAACAAATTAATACAACACACAGAGAAAACCCAGCACTCACTTACAAGCTCTCAGCTAAGATTTAAAAGCAAGGTTTTCCCTATGGTTCTTGCACCCAGACCTGACTGTTGTTAACTGCCTGTGACTCTGGGAGCAGCACAGCTTCCTGTGAGTGCCAGTGGCACCCAGGGCTGAGCATGTTGCAGGGTCATGGGATGTGTACCCGGTCCAGTATGAGAGTGCAGTTCCCTTCCGTGTTTTGTGTATGTATATATATATATATATATATATATATATATATATATATATATATATATATATATATAATAGAGAGAGAAAGAAACTATACAAATATAACAACACTCTAGATGGAATTAAATTAAATGATACTGCCATTTTATAACAAATACAGTCATTTTTTGTTACTCTAATTCTGCAAGTGTGCACCTATTTAATATTATTTTCCAATAAAGGTTTATGCTAAATATGTATATAATACATTTGAGGATAATAATACATGTTAATACATTAAGGGAAACAAGTAGCTAATTTAAATATATAATATATAATCATTCAACCATTTTTTATAGTTACTTTATTCCTTTTTCGATCTACGCAATAACCCATGTCCTGTAATGCAATCATAAAGACAAAATGATAAGCAAAAATAGGTAATGAGATTTTTTACGTGATCATTGAAATTATATTCCATTGCATGGTCAGTAAATATTAAACAGGCAAAACCAAGGCATTCTCATTTCTATGCTGTCAAGAACAATCTATTTATTCTCTACAGATTACTGTATTGCTTTAATCTCTTCTAATCAGATCTAAGAATAAATTTTGCTTAAATCATATATATTGCAAATTCTTCAGACCTCAGGTTGTATCGTATATTAAGGAGCAGCTTTCCAAGCTGACCATTTCTATGGAACAATAATCTTAAGAAGCTTTACCACTACAATATTTGCATAGCACGGCATAAAATGCAGCTGGAAGCACATTTTATTGTTCATAATTTAGAAAGCCTGCATTTGAAAAATAAACAAGCAGGCTAGAAAGAATGCTTAAATTAATGAAATACAACTTTGTCGTCTGTATGTCTATCTCACTATCTATTTCACTATCTATCTATCTATCTATCTATCTATCTATCTTCTCTCTCTCTATCTATCATGTATCTCTATTTCTCTCTCTCTCTCTCTCTTTCTCTCTCTCTCCCTCTCCCTCTCTCTATCTATCTATCTATCTATCTATCTATCTATCTATCTATCTATCTATCTATGTATCAACCTATCTCTCTGGCTGTCAGTCTATCTATCTATATATCTATCTCACTATCATATCTCTCTCTCTCTCTCTCTCTCTCTCTTTCTCTCTCTCTCTCTCTCTCTCTCTCTCTATCTATCTATCTATCTATCTATCTATCTATCTATCTATCTATCTATCTATCTATCTATATATCTGTCTGTCTGTCTGTCTATCTATATCTCTACCTTTATCTATCATTTATATATCCTCTCTATTTCTCTATCTCTATCTTTCTATCCAACCATAATCTGTCTATCATCACTATAGCTTTCTTTCCTACCATGTATTGTTTTTAATCAAAAACACTGTATTAGGGGACATGAGCATCTAAAAAGAAAAATACTTTAAAGTGTTATTGCTTGCCTATCGGGTTAATCACAATTTTTCTGATTTTAGCTCTCTATAACCAATTCAGTTTTGACCAATAAGGGAAGCTTGTTTTTCAGATAATCGTAATCTAAAATGGATTCAGCCACTAAAAGCCCATATCTGCTAACAAGTTTCAATAGAAAAGTTCCCAATAATGTGTTTTTGGTTGTTAAGTACTTGTTATTAGGATCAAAACTAGGAATCCAACAATAACTGACATATACAATGGTCATTTCACACCACTTTACAGTTCTTTTGAATTACCTGCTTTATTCAGTGTGTAAGGGAAATACTTCTTTACATGTGTGAGATTAAACTATTGCAATCCGAATCAATTGTGATCACTGCTTAGCTATATGAATGCCGTTTGTAAATGGACATGATGGGTATACTGAGCATGTTGGCTCAATTATTATATTGCCACTTGTTATATTTTAAAACTATTGTTTCTTTCATGTAAGTGGCAAAAGTCCATGAGCTAGTGACGTATGGGATATACATTCCTACCTAGAGGGGGCAAAGTTTCCTAAATCTCAAAATGCCTATAAATACACCTCCCACCTCACTCATACTTCAGTTTTACAAACTTTGCCTTCGTTGGAGGATGGTGAAGCAAGTTGTGCTTGATTTCTTCTTCTAAGTATTTTGAAGCCCAGTTCCTCTCAAAGTACAGTGTTTGTCTGAGTGATGTGAAGGGAGTATTTGCCTAATGATGCCATGTTTTCACATATGGGAAATCTAGTCTAAGGCTCTCTGTAAATTCGGTCATAGGGATTCATCTGCCACCTCCCTTTACAGATCGACATTATACTCCTCTACCATTACCTCTGCTGATATGTTTCAGTATTGGTTTGGCAGTCTGCTATATGTGGATGGGTATCTTCAGGTAAGTATTTTTTTAAGACACTCTCAGCTAAGTTTGGTACTTTATATTTTTAAAGTTTTAATATATTGCATATATTTGTCATGAGTCAGGTCTATGTTTATTTCCCTTTGCAGTCTAACAGTTTCAGCATGGAAAATTATGTTTGGGAGAAATGTAGTAATTTTATTTCTTGCCTGAGGTTCCAGCTAGTTGTAACTTCGGTCTTGTTTTTTTAAATTTTCGCGGGGAAATTAGGCTCACAATGGTGCAAAATGCTTCTATTTATTGCGTCATTCTTGGCGCAAAATTTTTGCTGCGAAACTTGCGTTTGTTGTGACGTGAGGCAAAGTCGTGCCTGTTAAGACGCAAATTGTGTCATTTCCTGTTAACCTTGTCGCCAAAAGGTTTTTTTTCCCCAGCATTTCCATCATCATTGTTGGCGTAACTTTTGGCACCAAAAATTTTGTTATATTAAGTCTCTCCATCTTTTGCTCTCTGCTTTCATTTGTTACAGAGGGCTATGGTATTTGCTTTTGTTTTTCATATAAGCATTTTTTCCCATTCCTGAAACTTTTTTTTTTGGAAATTGGATATTTTGTTTAAATGTTATTTTTTCTTTTTTATTACATTTTTCAAGATGTCTCAAACTGATCCTGCTTCTGATGTTACTGTAGAAGCTATGCTGCCTGTACACAATTTCTACCAAAGCTAGGTGTGTATATTGTTTAATTACTCTGTAATATCCCAGACGGGGATAGAAAGGCGTGCTGTCAGATTTCAAAAAAAGGGAGGGGGGCGGGAGTGGTGTGGGGGATGACAAAAAATGCAGAGACTAAAAATATAATTCACGACAATGTAATTGTTATCAAAATAAAATAACATATCTCACTAGTACTGTGTGATCACAATGTTTTTAGTCCATGTAAAAAGATTACTGCCGGACGTTTCCTGGCGGGGCAGCTCCTCTTGCTCCCAGAGAAAAGGAAAAAGAGGGCGCCAAAAAGCATGATATCGTTTACTTTTTTCAAGATGTCTCAAACTGATCCTGCTTCTGATGTTACTGTAGAAGCTATGCTGCCTGTACACAATTTCTACCAAAGCTAGGTGTGTATATTGTTTAATTAGCTGATTTTATTTCTTCAGCTCAAATATGTGGTACTTAGTGATTTTGCGAACATAAAATTTTCAGTTTGCGAACGCGAACTTCCGCAAATGTTCACGAACGGGCAAACCGGGCGAACCACCATTGACTTCAATAGGCAGGCGAATTTTAAAACGCACAGGGACTCTTTCTGGCCACAATAGTGATGGAAAAGTTGTTTCAAGGGGACTAACAACTCGACTGTGGCATGCCAGAGGGGGATCCATGGCAAAACTCCCATGGAAAATTACATAGTTGATGCGGAGTCTGGTTTTAATCCATAAAGGGCATAAATCACCTAACATTCCTAAATTGTTTGGAATAACGTGCTTTAAAACATCAGGTATGATGTTGTATCAATCAGGTAGTGTAAGGGTTACGCCTGCTTCACAGTGACAGACCAAACTCCCCGTTTAATGCACCGCAAACAGTCCATTTGCACAACCGCAAACTCCCCATTTGCACAAGGTTGGATACCAAGTTAGCCATGTCCCGTTCCTTGTCCTCACTGATGTCATTGAAGGTCTCTTCCTCCACCCAGCCCCGTACAACACCAAGGGTCCCCGAAAGGTGACAACAAGCCCCCTGGGACGCCTGCTGTGTTTGGTCTTCCACCTCCTCAAAGCCACCTTCCTCCTCTGACTCCTCTTCTTCAGACTCCTCTCTCTGCGTTGCCTCTCTCTGTGTTAAGTAGTACTATTCCTATCAGTTTAATCCCTGTTACGTCCCCTATCAGGGGACGTGTATATGGCATCGATTTTAGGAACCGGGAGATGGAAAAAGATGCTTGGTCGGACCTCCTACTTCAAATTTGGGGCACTGCGCGTGCAATCTAATGTGCCACCAGATAGGAGTGGTGTGTTAAGTAGTACTATTCCTATCAGTTTAATCCCTGTTATGTGCCTTTTTTTTGGTTTGGTTTTTGAAGCCACAGTGCAGCACCAGAGGCCAGAAAAATTAGGTATTGTTGCAGCCACTGCTGTAGCAGCGGCCAGAAAAATTGATGTTTGTTTCCCAGGCAGAAAGTGACCTAAAACATTGTGTCTTGAACCCTAGTTGGTGGTGTATAAGTCACGCAAGTCATCCGGCATTCAGAGATAAAATACAGCAGCGTGTGGACCATTTTTAGCCCAAGACAGCTCATCTCATCAGGCCTTTTTTAGTCGAATGTATCGCCCACTGTCAGTCCCTTCAGGATCCATCCCTCATTCTTATTAATAAAGGTGAGGTAATCTAGACTTTTTGACCTAGGCGACTTCTCTTCTCAGTGACAATACCTCCTGCTGCACTGAAGGTCCTTTCTGACAGGACACTTGAAGCGGGGCAGGCCAGAAGTTCTATCACAAATTCGGATAGCTCAGGCCACAGGTCACGCCTGCACACCCAGTAGTCAAGGGGTTCATCGCTCCTCAGAGTGTCGATATCTGCAGTTAAGGCGAGGTAGTCTGCTACCTGTCGGTCGAGTCGTTCTCTGAGGGTGGACCCCGAAGGGCTGTGGCGATGCGTAGGACTTAAAAAATCTCTGCATGTCCTCCATCAACAACACGTCTGTAAAGCGTCCTGTCCTTGCCGGCGTGGTCGTGGGAGGAGGAGGATTACTTTCACCTCTTCCCCTGTTAGATTCCCGTTGTGCTGTGTCATCACCCTTATATGCTGTGTAAAGCATACTTTTTAATTTATTTGGGAACTGCTGCATCCTTTCCGACTTGCGGTAATTCGGTAACATTTCAGGCACTTTATGCTTATACCGGGGGTCTAGTAGCGTGGACACCCAGTACAGGTCGTTCTCCTTCAGCCTTTTTATATGAGGGTCCCTCAACAGGCACGACAGCATGAAAGACCCCATTTGCACAAGGTTGGATGCCGAGCTACTCATGTCCCGTTCCTCGTCCGCAGTGATCTCACTGAAGGTATGTTCTTCCCCCCCAGCCACGTACAACACCACGGGTACCAGATAGGTGACAACGAGCACCCTGGGATGCCTGTTGTGGTTGGTCTTCCTCCTCCTCCTCCTCAAAGCCACATTCCTCCTCTGACTCCTCTTCCTCACAATCCTCTTCCAGCGTTGCTGCCGGTCCAGCATGCGATGCTGATAAGTCTGTTTCTGGTGGTGATGGTGACCACAACTCTTCCTCTTCACGCTCATCTATGGCCTGATCCAGCACTCTTTGCAGGGCACACTCCAGGAAGAAAACAAATGGTATGATGTCGCTGATGGTGCCTTCGGTGCGACTGACTAGGTTTGTCACCTCCTCAAAAGGACACATGAGCCTACAGGCATTGCGCATGAGCGTCCAGTAACGTGGCTAAAAAATTCCCAGCTCCGCAGAGGCTTTCCTAGCACCCCGGTCATACAAATAGTCGTTAACGGCTTTTTCTTGATGGAGCAGGCGGTTGAACATTAGGATTGTTGAATTCCAACGTGTCGGGCTGTCACAAATCAAGCCCCTCACTGGCATGTTGTTTCACCACTGGATATCTGACAAGTGCGCCATGGCCATGTAGGAATGCCTGAAATGGCCACACACCTTCCTGGCCTGCTTCAGGACATCCTGTAAGCCTGGGTACTTATGCACAAAGCATTGTACGATCACATTACGCACATGTGCCATGCACGGCACATGTGTCAACTTGCCCAAATTCAATGCCGCCAACAAATTTCTTCCGTTGTCACAAACCACTTTGCCGATCTCCAGTTGGTGCGGAGTCAGCCACTGATCCACCTGTGCGTTCAGGGCGGACAGGAGTGCTGGTCCGGTGTGACTCTCTGCTTTCAGGCAAGTCAACCCCAAGACGGCGTGACACTGCCATATCCGGGATGTGGAATAGTACCTGGGGAGCTGGGGTGTGTGGTTGATGTGGAGCAAGATGCAGCAGCAGAAGAGGACTCAGCCGAGGAGGTTATGGAAGAGGATGGAGTAGGAGGAGTAGAGGAGGTGGCAGCAGGCCTGCCTGCAAGTTGTGGCGGTGCCACCAACTCCTCTGCAGAACCACGCATTCCATGCTTGGCAGCCGTCAGCTGGTTTACCCAATGCGCAGTGTAGGTGATATACCTGCCCGGACCATGCTTTGCAGACCAGGTATCAGTGGTCAGATGGACCCTTGCCCCAACACTGTGTGCCAGACATGCCATTACTTCCTTTTGCACAATCGAGTACAGGTTGGGGATTGCCTTTTGTGCAAAGAAATTTCGGCCGGGTACCTTCCACTGCGGTGTCCCAATAGCTACAAATTTTTGGAACGCCTCAGACTCCACCAGCTTGTATGGTAAAAGCTGGCGGGCTAAGAGTTCAGATAAGCCAGCTGTCAGATGCCCGGCAAGGGGGTGACTTTGTGACATTGGCTTTTTACGCTCAAACATGTCCTTGACAGACACATGACTGTGGGCAGATGAGCAGGAACTGCTCAAGGCGAAAGATGGAGTGGCGGATGGTTGAGAGGGGGCAAGGAGGACAGCAGTGGTTGACGTGGCTGAAGATGCTGGACCAGGAGGAGGATGGCGGCTTTGAGTTTGTGTGCTGCTTGTACTTATGTGTTGATCCCATAGGCGTTTGTGATATGCGATCATGTGCCTTCGCAAAGCAGTTGTACCTAGGTGGGTGTTGGACTTCCCACGACTCAGTTTTTTTTGGCACAGGTTGCAAATGGCATCGCTGTTGTCAGCAGCAGACACACAGAAAAAATGCCACACTGCTGAGCTCTGCAATGACGGCATTCTGGTGGTGGCAACAGCATGCGTTGATTGGCGTGCTGTCTGGCTGACCCCAGGTGCCGATGCATGCGGTCTGACTGTGCCACTAGCTCCTTGCGACGACCTCCCCCTCCTTCCAACTCGTCTCCTCCTCCTCTCTGTCTCCCCATCTGAACTTTCCCCCTCTTCTTCTTCTCTTCTAGCAGGCACCCACGTGACATCCACAGACGCATCGTCATCATCAACCGCTTCACTTGTATCTGACAACTCAGCAAAGGAAGCAGCAGCGGGTACAACATCATCATCATCACACCGTACGTCCATGTGTGTAATGCTGCCTGACTGAGACATATCCCTGTTATCTACATCCTCTGTCAATAATGGTTGCGCATCACTATCACTCATTTCTTCCAACTGATCTGTAAATAACTCCTCTGACAGATCAAGTGAAGCGGCTGTGGTGCTAGTGTTGGTGGTGGCGGCAGGCGGAAAAGTGGTAACTTGAGAGGTGCCCGAAGCTAAGCTGGAGGAGGATGGTGCGTCAAGGTTCCGAGCGGAAGCTGTAGAAGAATGGGTGTCCTGTGTTAGCCAGTCAACTATGTCCTCAGAACTGTTCGAGTTCAGGGTACGTGGCCTCTGAACACTGGGCATTATTCTAGGGCCAAAGGGAATCACAGCACCACGACCACGACGGCCCCTGCGGGGTGGCCTGCCTCTGCCTGTCATTTTTTTTTCGATTAGTGGTACTATGCGTGCAAGCTACTGTGACAACAGATATGAGTGGCACTGTGCACTGGCAGAAGTTGGCAGAGTAGATGCTGTAGGCCTGACACACACGCTTGCAGACAACTAACTGCTATTCAATCTATTACAGTCAAAAAAAAAAAAATTTAACATTTTTTTTTTTTTAAATGGACACTACTATTACACCAGATATGAGTTGCACTGGGGTGACACTGTGCCCTGGCAGGCACTGAAACGCACACGTGTGAAGGAAACTGACTGCTATTATTTCACAGTCAAAAAAGTGTTGTTTTTTTTAAATGTACACTACTGTTACACCAGATATGAGTGGTGGCACTGGGCAAGTGGGCACAGTATACGCTGTGAGCCTGACACACGCTGGCAGGCAGGCAACTGCAATTAGATTACACAGGAAAAAAAAAAAAAGCAGACTGATGTTCTAGCCCTAAAACGGGCTTTTTGGGGTGCTGTCCTTACAGCAGAGATCAGATGAGTCCTTCAGGACTGTAGTGGACACTGAATACACTAGCCTAGCTATCGATTTCCCTATTAAATCAGCAGCAGCTACACTGTCCCTCCTCTCACTAAGAATGCAGCTTCCAAATGAATCTAAAATGGATGCTGTCCAGGAGGTGGGAGGGTCTGGGAGGGAGGGTCTGCTGCTGATTGGCTGGAATGTGTCTGCTGACTGTGAGGTACAGGGTCAAAGTTTACTCAATGATGATGACTAGGGGGCGGACCAAACATCGCATATGTTCGCCCGCCGAGGCGAACGCGAACATGCTATGTTCGCCGGGAACTATTCGCCGGCGAACTATTCGCGACATCACTAGTTGTACTTGTTATGTTTTAATATTCGTACTAATAATGTTTCTATAGTACATATACAGTACATCTACTGTTTTACCTTCACAGTCTAATGTACATGATATTACTGTTGATATAAAGGATTATATTGCAAAAGACATAGAGAAGGCTATGACTGCTATTTCAACTTCAAATTAACGTAAAGTATCTCTCCAAACTTCTCATAAACCTATAAAACTTGTATTGATCAACAGCATACTGTAGTATTTCTGCTGAGGTGGTTTTCTCTGACTCAGAGGATCCTATTTCAGAGACTGATTTTGATAAATCAAAATTTTAATTCAATATATTCATTTTTTATTAAGGAAATATTGTTTACTTTGAGTATTAAGGAATCTAGTCCTCTTGATAACAAGGATAGCAAATGTTTGAATTCTTTTTTTTTTAAGTTTCTGAGGTAACTATTGAAGTTTTTCTTATTCCAGATGCTATCTATCATATGTTTAGTAAGGAATTTAAACTTAGTGATTCTTTTTAGCTTTCTTCTAGGTTTTAAAAGCTATATCCTTTACCTATGGGGATAACGTAGGTTGCGGCGGTGTACGGAGCGGCAGATTAGGGGTTAATAATAATATGCAGGGGTCAGCGATAGCGGGGGCGGCAGATTAGGGGTTAATAAATATAATATAGGGGTCGGCGGTATTAGGGGCAGCAGATTAGGGGTACATAGGGATAACGTAGGTGGCGGCGGTGTGCGGTCGGCAGATTAGAGGTTAAAAAATTTTAATAGAGTGGCGGCGATGTGGGGGGACCTCGGTTTAGGGGTACATAGGTAGTTTATGGGTGTTAGTGTACTTTAGAGCACAGTAGTTAAGAGCATTATGAACCGGCGTTTGCCCAGAAAGCTTTTAACTACTGACTTTTTTCTGCGGCTGGAGTTTTGTCGTTAGATTTCTAACGCTCACTTCAGCCAAGACTCTAAATACCGGCGTTAGAAAGATCCCATTGAAAAGATAGGATACGCAAATGGCATAGGGGGATCTGCGGTATGGAAAAGTCGTGGCTGCAAAGTGAGCGTTAGACCCTTTCCTAACTGACTCTAAATACCAGCGGTAGCCCAAAACCAGCGTTAGGAGCCTCTAACGCTGGTTTTGACGGCTACTGCCAAACTCTAAATCTAGCCGTTAGTGTTTTTAAGTAAAAGTCACTAAAGGTGGGGCTATTTTTTCTCTTGTCGAATGTTTTTCTATCCTATGGAAGATATTTCTTCTTTTAAGGATCTTTTTTAGATAGGAAATTTGTTTCCTATCTTAAGAGAAGCATGTTTACATATTGGATATATTTTTACCCTGTCATTTCTATGGCTAATGTTGCTGCTGTTTCAACTTTTTTGGTTGGACAGTTTAGTTATCAGATCTTGATTTGTCTAAGCATTGTTCTTTTACTTCAACATTCTATTTAGTTCATTTATGATGCTATATTTTATGTAATTTTAACTGATATTAAATCTTGTTTTTAGCCATTTTTACTAGAAAAGTTTTTATGGCTTAAATTTTTTATATGGTGTTTATATTTAGATTTCTATCTTATTATTTTAGGATAGTAATTCTTTAATATTTTCTTTTGAATTTTATTATCTCCTCTATTACTAGGGGAAAGGGAGTATTTTCTGCCCCAAGTTAAGAAATCTAAGGGTAATTTTTAAGCTCCCAATTGTGTTTTCATTCCCTTAAGGCATTTGGCTCTGATTGTATTTTTATTTTCTGAATTTGAATAATTCCAAGCCTTATAAATAAACTAATTTAAACCCCTAAGACTACATGAAGTTGTGGCTTTTTAACCAGTTCTACTGGTGGGGGGCAGATTGAATTTATTTCAACACATTTGGATAGTTTCTGTTCAAATTAGTGGCTTCAGAATATTGTTTTCTCAGGGGTATTGAATAGGTTTCAGAATAAAAACCTCCCATGGGAAGATCCTTTTCCATGTTATAACATACCCTGTGAAAGCTCAGGTTTTTCTGAATTGTGTTTCAGATTTAGAGTTTTCAGGGGTAATGGTTCCAGTTCCTCTGCAGGAATGGAGTTTGGGTTTCTATTCAAATCTATTCATTATCCTAAAGAAACAATTAGTTCAGACCAATTCTGGATCTGAAATTGTTATATTGTTTTGTATGAGTCCCAACTTTCAAGATAGTGACTATAGGGACTATTCTGCCTTTCTGTTTAGCAAGGTTACTTCATGTCCACAATAGACTTACAGGACGCTTATTTTCAATTCATTTAGACCACTATTGTTTTCTGAGATTCTATTTTCTAGATAAGCATTACCAATTTGTTGCTCATCCTTTTGCGCTACCGGCAGCTCAAAGATTTTTTTCAAAGATTCTTGGTGCCCTTCTATCTGAGAGCAGGGTATTGCGGTGTTTCCTTATTTGGATGATATTTGGTACTAGCTTTAATCTTTTCATTCAGCAGAATCTCACTTGAAACAACTAGTATGTTTTCCTCAAGACATGATTGGATGATCAATTTACAATAGTGTTTCTTGATTCCTTAGACAAAGGTCACGTTTTTAGATATCCAGATAAGATTTAGTGTCTATGATTCTTTCTCTGATAGACTAGAGACAAATGAAGTTAATTTTAGTTTGTCTAAATCTTCAGTCTCTATTTTTTCCTTCAGTGGTTATGTACATGGAAGTTTTTGGTCTCATGACTGCAGCATCAGGTGCAATCCTCTTTGCTCGTTTTCGTTTGGGGCCTCTAAAGCTTTGGATGTTGCACCATAGGTGCAGGGTTTATTTTCAGTTATTACAACTGATATACTTAAATCTCAACACTTTTTTCTTTCTGATTTGGTGGTTGGACTATCACCTTATTGTTCAGGGGGCCTCATTTGTTCATCCTACCTGGACTGTATTCTCAACAGTTTTTCAGGTGGGGGAGCTGTCTTAGAGTCTCTGACAGCACTAGGGGTTTCGAAACCTCAGGAGGCGAGGTTACCAATCAATATTTTATAACTCCATGCTATTTTTAGGGCTCTTCAAGCATGGCTTCTTTTGAAGAGACAACCTTTACATTTGTTTTTTAAACAGACAATATCACAACAGTAGCATTTGTCAATCATCAAGGAGGGACTCGCAGTCCTTAAGTTATGGAGGATGTATCTCGGATACTTTCTTGGATGGAATCCAACTCTTGTCTAATTTCTGCAATTCATATCTCAGGTGTAGACAGTTGGGAAGGGGATTATCACAGCCGTCAGACTTTATATCTGGGGGAGTGCTCTCTATCCAGATGTTTTTTTCTTCCTGTACAGATGTGGGGTCTTCCAGAAATAGATCTGATGGTCTCTCGTCTAAGCAAGAAGTTTTCCAGATTCCTTTCCATGTCCAAGGATCCTCAGGTGGAGATAGTGGATGCTGTAGCAATTCTTTGGTTTTTACCAACCTGCTTACATTTTTTCCGCCTCTGGTTCTTTTTCCATGGGTGATCTTTAAGATCATAATGGAACAAATGTTATGTGTTTCTGATAGCTCCAGCTTGGTCTCTTAGGTTTTGGTATGCATACCTTGTCAGGATGTTCAGTTGCCAGCCTTGGCCACTTCCTTTAAGGCCAGACCTTCTGTTTCAGGGGCCGTTTTTTCCATAAAATCTCAAATTTTTAAATTTGAAGGTTTGAAAAGTGAACACTTAAGTGTTTAGTCATAGATGTTTCTCTGACCCAGTTATTAGCACTATGCTATAGGCTCCTAAGTCTGTTTCTAGGAGATTTTATTTTCTGGTTTAGAAAACCTATATTTCATGTTCAACTCATGATTATTCTTGGCATTCTTTTAGAAATCCTAGTTTTTACAGTTTCTTTAGGATGGTTTGGATTAACGTTTTGTCTGCAAATACTTTGAAAGGACCAATTTCTGCTCTTTCTGTCTTATTTCATAGCAAGATTGCTGAACTCCCTGATATTCACTGTTTTGTTCAGGCTTTGATTCATATTAAACCTTCATATTCCTTTTTGCTACCTCTTGTCTCTATAATAAACTACATTACTCAATTACTCCATCTCCCTCTCCACCTGTACTGTTCATTAGCCCAACTCTCTTATACTCACCTTACTTTTGTACTCATGAACTTTACCTATTCCTAAACACTCTCTCTCCCCCCTGCACTTCAGCCAAAAAACAGTCTCATTACTGCAAATCTGCTTCTCATCTCATGTCAGTCTCCCTCTTGCTCATACTAGCTGCTGGCGACATCTCCCCTAATCCTGGTCCCTCACAACCTCCTAGCCTTTCACTTCCTTGTGTGCCTTTCAAAAGACTTCATAAACTAAACTCTGGTAACCTTAATCACATTCCTCTTACATCTAAAAACCCCTCCCCCTTCAATTGTGCACTCTGGAACTCTCGCTCAGTTTGTAACAAGCTCACTTCTATACACAATCTCTGTATCTCCCACTCTCTTAACCTTCTGGCTCTTACAGAATCCTGGCTCGTTGCTTCAGACACAGCATCCACTGCTGCACTGTCACATGGGGGTCTCCATTTCAGCCACACTCCTAGGTCTAGCAATAGACAAGGAGGTGGTGTTGATATTTTACTTTCCTCTCATTGCACCTTCCAACAAATACAGCCCTTCTCTTCACTCACATTGTCTTCATTTGAAGCACACATGATTCGGTTATTCTCTCCCCTCTCTATACGTGTTGCAGTCATATACCGCCCCCCTGGCTCCCCAACTCAATTTTTAGATCACTTTGCTGCCTGGCTTCCTTATTTCCTTTCCTCAGACACCCCTGCCCTCATTCTTGGTGACTTTAACATCCCTCTTGACAATCCCACTGCCTCCTCTGCAAAACAACTTCTTCAACTGACTTCCTCTTTCGGCCTGTCACAATGGACTGACTCTCCCACTGACAAAGATGGTCACTCCCTTGATCTGACTTTCACCTATCGATCCACTCTTTCAAATTTAACAAACTCCCCTTTTCCTCTCTCTGACCATCATCTCCTAACTTGCAACATCACTTCCCTACCTACAACTCCTCCACAGACTTCCTGTGCAGCTGCTGCTGGGTATTGAAGATTTCCCAGAATTATTTTTATTTCTATTTTTGGCTATTTTTATTCTTCTTTTTATTTCTATTTTATTTTTCATATATATATGTTTTTCAGTTTTTCATCTTTTCACTTGGGACTACAACTTTTATATACAATTGCGTATACCCCTTTTTTTCACATCCAGAATCGTTTCAGATGCTAACCAATGACTTTTCTGTGATCACTCTCACTAGTTTGTGTACACACTAGTTGATTTAACTTTTGGATTTAACTTGTGGATTTTATTTTTTGGACTTATGTGTATCACCACTTTGGTTTGAACTTTCAAACTTTTGAACACTTGGACTAATTAATTTTTGAATTTTTGAATCTCTTGAACCTTTTGGTTTTGTTTGTATCACCACATTGGATCACAACAAATTGGATTGTTTAACATATATTTTTATCATTTTTTTGGACTTATTAAGAGAATTCTCAGTCACAATTTTTTATTTCTCACTTTTTGCAAGTGATACTTGGATATCACCACCTTTATGTTAATTGTTATTATTATTTTTCTGTCTATGTATTTTAATTGTTCATGAGACAGTATATATATGTGCCACAACTCTATATATAATACTGCCAGCGTTTTAGCATCAATATCACTTAGCACCACCAACATCTAGTGCTTATCTTAGTATGAGGTTCACACTTTGACAACCCATTTTATGATATACCACTATCAACCTTTAGTGAATAAGCTACACACGTGTGTTTCTGTTTTATATGGTTTTATATAATATTTCCTGCCGTTCAGGTCAATAATACATTTGTTTTAATGATGCTCATGTTTTAATGTTCAATATTAAATATTTTTATGTACCCTTAGAATCTTGTGCCACACATATGTTTCAATCTATGTATATATATTGATACAGCACAATTACCATAATTGTAGCTGAATCTCAGTACTATAACGTTAGTTACATTATCCACACTCAACCTTATCGGACCTCGCCTTTATTGGCACTCTTTTCTGACTAACATTCTGCCTACCTACAACTCCCCCTCCCTCTACCCCTCACACCAAACTTCACAGAAGTACTAAGTCACTAGATCTGCATCAGCTCGCTAGCTCTCTCAAACCTCTCCTCTCATCCATCACCTCCTTTTCCTGCCCTGACCAATCTATCTGCCAGTATAATTCCACCCTTACATCGGTCATTGACACTCTGGCCCCTCCAACCTTAGCTCAGAAACCACACTCTCATCCTCAGCCCTGGCATACTCCTCTGACATGATACCTACGCAGATGCTCCCGTACTGCTGAGCGACATTGGAAGAAATCTCGGAGTTCAGCTGACTTTCTTCACTACAAGTTCATCCTGAACTCCTACTATTCTGCCCTTAATCTTTATAACCAACAATATTTTTCTAATCTCATCTCTACTCTTTCCTCTAACCCTAAACGTCTGTTCTCCACATTCAACACTCTTCTCCACCCACCCCCACCTCCTAACACAACCTCTCTCTCAGCTCAAGATTTTGCCAGCCACTTCAACAACAAAATTGACTCCATCAGAAGTGAAATCAGCTCTCAACATACTTCCAATCTCCCACCACCTCAAAAGCTCACGATCACCCAAAACCCAAATATCCAAAAATGCAGCTCTTTTGTCCCTGTTAATGAGGATGAAGTTTCTGCCCTTAGACTGTCCTCCCACCTCACTACCTGTCCCCTCGACCCCATCCCCTCACAGCTACTCCCCTCCCTCTCTTCTACCCTCACCCCCATACTCATACACATTTTCAACCTCTCCCTTAGCACTGGTATATTTCCCTCATCTCTAAAACATGCACTGGTCACACCTATCCTCAAAAAACCTTCCCTGGATCCAACCCCCCCTTCCAATTACCACCCTATTTCCCTACTCCCTCTTGCCTCAAAGCTCCTCGAAAAGCTAGTTTACGCAAGTCTATCCCATTTCCTTACACTAAACTCTCTTCTTGACCCACTGCAATCTGGATTTCATTCCCATCACTCTACAGAGACAGCAATTGTCAAGGTTACCAATGACCTACTTACAGCAAAATCCAAAGGCCACTTCTCTCTGCTTATCCTCCTTGACCTGTCTGCAGCCTTTGACACTGTTGACGACCCTCTTCTGCTCCAAACCCTCCAATCCTTCAGCATCTGTGACACAGCTCTCTCGTGGTTCTCTTCCTACCTGACTAACTGTACATTTAGTGTAGCCTTCTCCGGAGCATCCTCTGCCCCGCTACCACTTTCTGTTGGGGTACCTAAAGGCTCTGTCCTTGGTCCCCTTCACTTTTCAATCTACACGTCATCACTAGGTTCCTTAATAAAGTCCCATGTATTTCAATAACATTTGTATGCCGATGACATCCAAATCTACCACTCTGCACCAGACCTACCTCCTTCCTTACTAACCCGTGTCACTAACTGTCTTTCTCACATCTCATCTTGGATTTCCTCTCACTACCTTAAGCTAAATCTCTCCAAAACTGAACTCCTTATTTTTCCACCTTCTTTCAATGTGTCCACCCCCAAAATTTCTATAACTGTTGATAATTCCATCATTACCCCTACCCCACACGCCAGATGTCTTGGGGTCACACTTGACTCAGATCTTTCCTTCACTCCTCCCATTCAGTCCTTGGCTAAAGCCTGCCGCTTCCACCTTAAAAACATCGCTAAAATTAGACATTTCCTTACACAAGATACAACCAAGATTTTAATCCACTCTCACATCCTTTCCCGCCTTGACTACTGCAACTCTGTCCTCTCTGGTCTACCTAGCTGCCGCATAGCTCCTTTACAATCCATTATGAATGCCTCTGCCAGGCTCATCTTCCTTACTTGTCGCTCTTCATCTGCTGCACCTCTATGCCAATCCCTTCACTGGCTTCCTCTTGCCTCTAGGATTAAACCTAAAAACCTCACCCTGACATATAAAGCTCTCAACTGCACTGCTCCCCCCTACATCTCAGAACTTGTCTCTAGATAATCTCTCTCCCGTCCCCTTTAATCAGCTCAGGATCTCCTCCTCTCTTGTTACATCCTCACATTCCCGTTTACAGGACTTCTCCAGACTGGCCCCCATCTTGTGGAATTCCCTGCCTCACTCCATAAGACTCTCCCCTAGTTTTAACAGCTTCAAGCACTCCCTAAAAACTCTACTATTCAGGGATGCATACAACCAACACTAACCTTTCCTAACTCCATTCCTTTCCCCTTGAACCCCTTAGAATGTAAGCCTATGGGCCCAGCTGTTTATAGATCACTTCATAAGAGCCGACTACAACAGTGAAACTCTCGGCAGGGCCCTCTACCCACTTGACCCCTACAAAAGTTATCCTGTACACCTACTATGTTTACAGCGCTGCGGAATCTGTTGGCGCTCTACAAATACCTGATAATAATAATTAAATTACTTTCTTGGAAAGTGTTATTTCTTTTGGCTATATGTATTGTGTGCTTCCTCTTGTGAGTGTCTTTATCTGATTTCCCATCAAGATAAAGCTGTTTTACAGACTTTATTTAAATTTTTGCCTAAAGTTGTGAATTCTAACAACATCTATAAGGAAATTGTTTTTCCTTCTTTGTGTTCTAATTTTACGAATACTCATGTAGGGTCTTTACATTCTTTGGATGTGGTAAGAGTTTTGAAATATTATGTTGAGGCTACTTAAGATTTCTGGAGGACTTCTAGTCTTTTGCTATTGTTTCTGTCTCCAGGGAAGGTCAGAAAGTATCTGTTATTTCTCTGTTTTTTTGGTTCAGACTTTTGATTCACAACACTTACGGCTAGATTTAGAGTTCTGCGGCCAAAGGGGTGCTTTAGCTACGCATGCTTTTTTCCCCCCGCACCTTTTAAATACCGCTGGTATTTAGAGTTCACAGAAGGGCTGCGTTAGGCTCCAAAAAGAGAGCGTATAGCATATTTACCGCCACTGCAACTCTAAATTCCAGCGGTGCTTACGGACGCGGCCAGCTTTAAAAACGTGCTTGTGCACGATTCCCCCATAGGAAACAATTAGGCTGTTTGAGCTGAAAAAAACCAAACACCTGCAAAAAAGCAGCGTTCAGCTCCTAACGTAGCCCCATTGTTTCCTATGGGGAAACACTTCCTATGTCTGCACCTAACACCCTAACATGTACCCCGAGTCTAAACACCCCTAACCTTACATTTATTAACCCCTAATCTGCCGCCCCCGCTATCGCTGACCCCTGCATAATATTTTTAACCCCTAATCTGCCGCTCCGTACACTGCCGCCACCTACGTTATCCCTATGTACCCCTAATCTGCTGCCCCTAACACCGCCGACCCCTATATTATATTTATTAACCCCTAATCTGCCGCCCCCGCTATCGCTGACCCCTGCATATTATTATTAACCCCTAATCTGCCGCTCTGTACACCGCCGCAACCTACGTTATCCCTATGTACCCCTAATCTGCTGCCCCTAACACCGCCGACCCCTATATTATATTTATTAACCCCTAATCTGCCACCCCCAATGTCGCCTCCACCTACCTACACTTATTAACCCCTAATCTGCAGACGGGATCTCACCGCTACTCTAATAAATGTATTAACCCCTAAAGCTAAGTCTAACCCTAACACTAACACCCCCCTAAGTTAAATATAATTTAAATCTAACGAAATAAATTAACTCTTATTAAATAAATTATTCTTATTTAAAGCTAAATACTTACCTGTAAAATAAACCCTAATATAGCTACAATATAAATTATAATTATATTGTAGCTATTTTAGGATTAATATTTATTTTACAGGCAACTTTGTAATTATTTTAACCAGGTACAATAGCTATTAAATAGTTAATAACTATTTAATAGTTACCTAGTTAAAATAATAACAAAATTACCTGTAAAATAAATCCTAACCTAAGTTACAATTAAACCTAACACTACACTATCAATAAATAAATTAAATAAACTACCTACAATTACCTACAATTAAACCTAACACTACACTATCAATAAATTAATTAAATACAATACCTACAAATAAATACAATTAAATAAACAAACTAAAGTACAAAAAATAAAAAAGAACTAAGTTACAAAAAATAAAAAAAATATTTACAAACATTAGAAAAATATTACAACAATTTAAACTAATTACACCTACTCTAAGCCCCCTAATAAAATAACAAAGACCCCCAAAATAAAAAAATGCCCTACCCTATTCTAAAATTAAAATAGAAAAGCTCTTTTACCTTACCAGCCCTGAAAAGGGCCCTTTGCGGGGCATGCCCCAAAGAATTCAGCTCTTTTGCCTGTAAAAAAAAACATACAATACCCCCCCCCAACATTGCAACCCACCACCCACATACCCCTAATCTAACCCAAACCCCCCTTAAATAAACCTAACACTAAGCCCCTGAAGATCTCCCTACCTTGTCCTCACCACACCGGGTTCACCGATTTGTCTTGGCACCGACGTCTTCATCCAAGCCCAAGCGGGGGGCTGAAGATGTCCATGATCCGACTGAAGTCTTCATCCAAGCCGGAGCTGAAGAGGTCCATGATTGGGCTGAAGTCTTCATCCAAGCGGGAGCTGAAGAGGTCCATGATCGGGCTGAAGTCTTCTATCAAGCGGCATCTTCAATCTTCTTTCTTCCGGATCCATGGTCATCCCGCCGACGTGGAACATCCATCTTCACCGACGACTTCCCGACGAATGACGGTTCCTTTAAGGGACGTCATCCAAGATGGCGTCCCTCGAATTCCAATTGACTGATAGGATTCTATCAGCCAATCGGAATTAAGGTAGGAAAATTCTGATTGGCTGATGGAATCAGCCAATCAGAATCAAGTTCAATCCGATTGGCTGATCCGATCAGCCAATCAGATTGAGCTTGCATTCTATTGGCTGTTCCGATCAGCCAATAGAATGCGAGCTCAATCTGATTGGCTGATCGGATCAGCCAATCGGATTGAACTTGATTCTGATTGGCTGATTCCATCAGCCAATCAGAATTTTCCTACCTTAATTCCCGATTGGCTGATAGAATCCTATCAGCCAATCGGAATTCGAGGGACGCCATCTTGGATGACGTCCCTTAAAGGAACCGTCATTCGTTGGGAAGTCGTCGGTGAAGATGGATGTTCCGCGTCGGCGGGATGACCATGGATCCGGAAGAAAGAAGATTGAAGATGCCGCTTGATAGAAGATTTCAGCCCGATCATGGACCTCTTCAGCTCCCGCTTGGATGAAGACTTCAGCCCGATCATGGACCTCTTCAGCTCCGGCTTGGATGAAGACTTCAGTCGGATCATGGACATCTTCAGCCCCCCGCTTGGGCTTGGATGAAGACATCGGAGGCTCTTCTGGATCGATCGGTGAACCAGGTGTGGTGAAGACAAGGTAGGGAGATCTTCAGGGGCTTAGTGTTAGGTTTATTTAAGGGGGGTTTGGGTTAGATTAGGGGTATGTGGGTGATGGGTTGTAATGTTGGGGGGGGGTATTGTATGTTTTTTTTTTACAGGCAAAAGAGCTGAATTCTTTGGGGCATGCCCCGCAAAGGGCCCTTTTCAGGGCTGGTAAGGTAAAAGAGCTTTTCTATTTTAATTTTAGAATAGGGTAGGGCATTTTTTTATTTTGGGGTTCTTTGTTATTTTATTAGGGGGCTTAGACTAGGTGTAATTAGTTTAAAATTGTTGTAATATTTTTCTAATGTTTGTAAATATTTTTTTATTTTTTGTAACTTAGTTCTTTTTTATTTTTGTACTTTAGTTAGTTTATTTAATTGTATTTATTTGTAGGTATTGTATTTAATTAATTTAATGATAGTGTAGTGTTAGGTTTAATTGTAGATAATTGTAGGTATTTTATTTAATTAATTTATTGATAGTGTAGTTTTAGGTTTAATTGTAACTTAGGTTAGGATTTATTTTACAGGTAATTTTGTAATTATTTTAACTAGGTAGCTATTAAATAGTTATTAACTATTTAATAGCTATTGTACCTGGTTAAAATAATTACAACGTTACCTGTAAAATAAATATTAATCCTAAAATAGCTACAATATAATTATTATTTATAATGTAGCTATATTAGGGTTTATTTTACAGGTAAGTATTTAGCTTTAAATAGGAATAATTTATTTAATAAGAGTTAATTTATTTCGTTAGATAAAAATTATATTTAACTTAGGGGGGTGTTAGGGTTAGGGTTAGAATTAGCTTTAGGGGTTAAAAAATTTATTAGAGTAGCGGTGAGCTCCGGTCGGCAGAATAGGGGTTAATGCTTGAATTTAGGTGTCGGCGATGTTAGGGAGGGCAGATTAGGGGTTAATACTATTTATTATAGGGTTATTGAGGCGGGAGTGAGGCGGATTAGGGGTTAATACATTTATTATAGTAGCAGTGCGGTCCAGTCGGCAGATTAGGGGTTAATAAGTGTAGGTAGCGGCGACGTTGGGGTCGGCAGATTAGGGGTTAATAAATATTATGTAGGTGTCGGCGATGTTAGGGGCAGCAGATTATGGGTACATAGGGATAACGTAGGTGGCGGTGGTGTGCGGTCGGCAGATTAGGGGTTAAAAAATTTAATAGAGTGGCGGCGATGTGGGGGGGCCTCGGTTTAGGGGTACATAGGTAGTTTATGGGTGTTAGTGTACTTTAGAGCACAGTAGTTAAGAGCTTTATGAACCGGCGTTAGCCCAGAAAGCTCTTAACTACTGACTTTTTTCTGCGGCTGGAGTTTTGTCGTTAGATTTCTAACGCTCACTTCAGCCACGACTCTAAATACCGGCGTTAGAAAGTTCCCATTGAAATGATAGGATACGCAAATGGCGTAGGGGGATCTGCGGTATGGAAAAGTCGCGGCTGCAAAGTAAGCGTTAGACCCTTTCCTGACTGACTCCAAATACCAGCGGGCGGCCAAAACCAGCTTTAGGAGCCTCTAACGCTGGTTTTGACGGCTACCGCCCAACTCTAAATCTAGCCATTAGAGAATTATAGCTCATTCTACTAGATCAGTTGCCACTTCTTGGGCTCTCAAGAACGAAGCTTCAGTTGATCAACTTTGCAAAGCAGCAACTTGGTCTACTTTGCATACTTTTTCATTTTACCATTTTTATGTGTTTGCTTCTTCAGAAGCAGCCTTTGGTAGGAAGGTTTTTCAGGCAGTTGTCTCAGCTTGATTCTCATGCCTTTGATTTGAGTTTTTTGAAATATTTAAGAAAACTTAATTATTGTTTGGGATTTAATTTCTCAGCAGAAATAGCTATTTTTATTTTTATCCCTCCCTCTCTAGTGACTCGTGGACACATCTTGGGTATTATATCCCATACGTCACTAGCTCATGGACTCTTGCCACTTACATGAAAGAAAACATAATTTATGTAAGAACTTACATGATAAATTAATTTCTTTCATAGTGGCAAGAGTCCATGAGACTTGTCCTATTTTTTGTGGTTATGATTTTTTTGTATAAAGCACATCATTTTTTCCAGTTCCTCTTTTTTGTATGCTTTTTACTCCTTTTTTACACCTAACTTCTTGGCTATACGTTAAAATGAAGTATGAGTGAGGTGGGAGGTGTATTTATAGGCATTTTGAGGTTTCGGAAACTTTGCCCCCTCCAGGTAGAAATGTATATCCCATACATCACTAGCTCATGGACTCTTGCCACTATGAAAGAAATGAATTTATCAGGTAAGTTCTTACATAAATTAAGTTTTTTTTTCTTCAATATTTACATTTATTGATTTTAAAAGAAGGTTTTCCGGTGTAGTGAAATATAAATCTGAAATTAAGAAGTTTCTATTAGAATCCTGTAAGTAGCAACTTTATTAAAACATTAAAAACATTGACAAAGAAAAATCACTAGGGTTAACAGAGACTTGGCCCACAATATCCCTATGAGTAAAACAGCCAGATACATGTTGACTAGTTATGTCACGAATAGTTTGCCGGCGAATAGTTCCCGGCGAACATAGCATGTTCGCGTTCGCCTCGGCGGGCGAACATATGCGATGTTTGATCCGCCCCCTATTCATCATCATTGAGTAAACTTTGACCCTGTACCTCACAGTCAGAATACACATTACAGCCAATCAGCAGCAGACCCTCCCTCCCAGACCCTCCCACCTCCTGGACAGCATCCATTTTAGATTCATTTGGAAGCTGCATTCTTAGTGAGAGGAGGGAAAATGTAGCTGCTGCTGATTTAATAGGGAAATCGATAGCTAGACTAGTGTATTCAGTGTCCACTACAGTCCTGAAGGACTCATCTTTTTTAGGGCTAGAACATCAGTCTGCTTTTTTTTTTTCCCCTGTGTAATCTAATTGCAGTTGCCTGCCTGCCAGCGTGTGTGTCAGACTCACAGCGTATACTGTGCCCACTTGCCCAGTGCCAACACTCATATCTGGTGTAACAGTAGTGTACATTTAAAAACAACAACACTTTTTTGACTGTGAAATAATAGCAGACAGCTGCCAGTACCCAAGATGGCAGCCAATAAGGCAGATGGGGAGGGTTAGAGAGCTGTTTTGGGGAGGATCAGGGAGGTTGGGGGCTAAGGGGGGATGCTACACCACAGCATATGTAAATATGCTAAAAAAAATAAAAAAAAAATTAAAAACCTTTTATTTTAGTACTGGCAGACTTTCTGCCAGTATTTAAGATGGCGGGGACAATTGTGGGGTGGGGGAGGGAAGGGAGCTGTTTGGGAGGGATCAGGGGGTCTGATGTGTCAGGTGGGAGGCTGATCTCTACACTAAAGCTAAAATTAACCCTGCAAGCTCCCTACAAACTACCTAATTAACCCCTTCACTGCTAGCCATAATACACGTGTGATGCGCAGCAGCATTTAGCGGCCTTCTAATTACCAGAAAGCAACGCCAAAGTCATATATGTCTGCTATTTCTGAACAAAGGGGATCCCAGAGAAGCATTTACAACCATTTGTGCCATAATTGCACAAGCTGTTTTTTAAATAATTTCAGTGAGAAACCTAAAATTGTGAAAAAAATAAAGTTTTTTTTAAATTTGATCGCATTTGGCGGTTAAATGGTGGCATTAAATATACCAAAATGGGCCTAGATCAATACTTTGGGTTGTCTACTACACTACACTTAAGCTAAAATTAACTCTACAAGCTGCCTACATGCTCCCTAATTAACCCCTTCACTACTGGGCATAAAACACGTGTGGTGCACAGTGGCATTTAGCAGCCTTCTAATTACCAAAAAGCAACGCCAAAGCCATATAAGTCTGCTATTTCTGAACAAAGGGGATCCCAGAGAAGCATTTACAACCATTTATGCCATAATTGCATAAGTTGTTTGTAAATAATTTCTGTGAGAAACCTAAAGTTTGTGAAAAAGTGAACAATTTTTTTTTATTTGATCGCATTTGGCGGTGAAATTGTGGCATGAAATATACCAAAATGGGCCTAGTTCAATACTTTGAGTTGTCTACTACACTACACTTAAGCTAAAATTAACTCTACAAGCTCCCTACATGCTCCCTAATTAACCCCTTCACTGCTGGGCATAAAACACGTGTGGTGCGCAGTGGCATTTAGCAGCCTTCTAATTACCAAAAAGCAACGCCAAAGCCATATAAGTCTGCTATTTCTGAACAAAGGGGATCCCAGAGAAGCATTTACAACCATTTATGCCATAATTGCATAAGTTTTTTGTAAATAATTTCTGTGAGAAACCTAAAGTTTGTGAAAAAATTAACATTTTTTTTTATTTGATCGCATTTGGCGGTGAAATGGTGGCATGAAATATACCAAAATGGGCCTAGATCAATACTTTGGGTTGTCTACTACAGTACACTTAAGCTAAAATTAACTCTACAAGCTGCCTACATGCTCCCTAATTAACCCCTTCACTGCTGGGCATAAAACACGTGTGGTGCGCAGTGGCATTTAGCAGCCTTCTAATTACCAAAAAGCAACGCCAAAGCCATATAAGTCTGCTATTTCTGAACAAAGGGGATCCCAGAGAAGCATTTACAACCATTTATGCCATAATTGCATAAGTTGTTTGTAAATAATTTCTGTGAGAAACCTAAAGTTTGTGAAAAAATTAACATTTTTTTTTATTTGATCGCATTTGGCGGTGAAATGGTGGCATGAAATATACCAAAATGGGCCTAGATCAATACTTTGGGTTGTCTACTACAGTACACTTAAGCTAAAATTAACTCTACAAGCTGCCTACATGCTCCCTAATTAACCCCTTCACTGCTGGGCATAAAACACGTGTGGTGCGCAGTGGCATTTAGCAGCCTTCTAATTACCAAAAAGCAACGCCAAAGCCATATAAGTCTGCTATAATGGCATGTCTGGCACACAGTGTTGGGGCAAGGGTCCATCTGACCACTGATACCTGGTCTGTAAAGCATGGTCAGGGCAGGTATATCACCTACACTGCGCACTGTGAAGCGGGCGTAACCCTTACACTACCTGATGTTTTAAATCACGTTATTCCAAACAATTTAGGAATGTTAGGTGATTTATCCCCTTTATGTATTAAAACCAGACTCTGCATCAACTGTGTAATTTTCCATGGGAGTTTTGCCATGGATCCCCCTCCGGCATGCCACAGTCCAGCTGTTAGTGCCCTTGAAACCACTTTTCCATCACTATTGTGGCCAGAAAGAGTCCCTGTGGGTTTTAAAATTTGCCTGCCTATTGAAGTCTATGGCGGTTCGCCCGGTTCGCCCGTTCGCAAACTTTTGTGGAAGTTCGCGTTCGCCGTTCGCGAACCCAATTTTTTAGGTTTGCGACATCACTAATGTTGACAATCACATAGGCCTAGTTTTAGAGTTTTGTCGGTAACGACCCACATAGCTAACACCGGCTTTTTTCTGGCCGCACCATAAAAATAACTCTGGTATTGAGAGTCCACAAAAAGGCTGCGTTAGGCTCCAAAAAAGTAGCGTAGAGCATTTTTAACGCAGCTTCAACTCTCGATACCAGAGTTGCTTACGCAAGCGGCCAGCCTCAAAAACGTGCACGTGCACGATTCCCCATAGGAAACAATGGGGCTGTTTGAGCCGAAAAAAAAACCTAACACCTGCAAAAAAGCCGCGTTCAGCTCCTAACGCAGCCCCATTGTTTGCTATGGGGAAACACTTCCTACGTCTGCACCTAACACCCTAACATGTACCCCGAGTCTAAACACCCCTAGCCTTACACTTATTAACCCCTAATCTGCCGCCCCCGTTATCGCTGACCTCTGCATATTATTTTTAACCCCTAATCTGCCGCTCCGTAAACCGCCGCTACTTACATTATCCTTATGTACCCCTAATCTGCTGCCCCTAACACTGCCGACCCCTATATTATATTTATTAACCCCTAATCTGCCCCCCTCAACGTCGCCTCCACCTGCCTACACTTATTAACCCCTAATCTGCCGAGCGGACCTGAGCGCTACTATAATAAAGTTATTAACCCCTAATCCGCATCACTAACCCTATAATAAATAGTATTAACCCCTAATCTGCCCTCCCTAACATCGCCGACACCTGACTTCAAACATTAACCCCTAATCTGCCGACCGGAGCTCACCGCTACTATAATAAATGTATTAACCCCTAAAGCTAAGTCTAACCCTAACACTAACACCCCCCTAAATTAAATATAATTTTAATCTAACAAAATTAATTAACTCTTATTAAATAAATTATTCCTATTTAAAGCTAAATACTTACCTGTAAAATAAATCCTAATATAGCTACAATATAAATTATAATTACATTGTAGCTATTTTAGGATTAATATTTATTTTACAGGCAACTTTGTAATTATTTTAACCAGGTACAATAGCTATTAAATAGTTAAGAACTATTTAATAGTTACCTAGTTAAAATAATAACAAAATTACCTGTAAAATAATCCTAACCTAAGTTACAATTAAACCTAACACTATACTATCATTAAATTAATTAAATAAAATACCTACAATTACCTACAATTAAACCTAACACTACACTATCAATAAATAAATTAAATACAATTCCTACAAATAACTACAATGACATAAACTAACTAAAGTACAAAAAATAAAAAAGAACTAAGTTACAAAAAATAAAAAAATATTTACAAACATAAGAAAAATATTACAACAATTTTAAACTAATTACACCTACTCTAAGCCCCCTAATAAAATAACAAAGACCCCCAAAATAACAAAATGCCCTACCCTATTCTAAATTACTACATTTCAAAGCTCTTTTACCTTACCAGCCCTGAACAGGGCCCTTTGCGGGGCATGCCCCAAGAAATTCAGCTCTTTTGCCTGTAAAAAAAAACATACAATACCCCCCCCCCCAACATTACAACCCACCACCCACATACCCATAATCTAACCCAAACCCCCCTTAAATAAACCTAACACTAAGCCCCTGAAGATCTTCCTACCTTGTCTTCACCCTACCAGGTTCACCGATCCGTCCTGAAGAGCTCCTCCGATGTCCTGATCCAAGCCCAAGCGGGGGGCTGAAGAGGTCCATGATCCGGCTGAAGTCTTCATCCAAGCGGGAGCTGAAGAGGTCCATGATCCGGATGAAGTCTTCATCCAAGCGGGAGCTGAAGAGGTCCATGATCCGGATGAAGTCTTCTATCAACGGCATCTTCAATCTTCTTTCTTCCGGATCCTTCTTGCAGACCTCCGACGCGGAACATCCTCTTCTCCCGATGCCTACTAGCCGAATGACGGTTCCTTTAAGGGACGTCATCCAAGATGGCGTCCCTCGAATTCCGATTGGCTGATAGGATTCTATCAGCCAATCGGAATTAAGGTAGGAATATTCTGATTGGCTGATGGAATCAGCCAATCAGAATCAAGTTCAATCCGATTGGCTGATTCGATCAGCCAATCAGATTGAGCTTGCATTCTATTGGCTGTTCCGATCAGCCAATAGAATGCAAGCTCAATCTGATTGGCTGATCGATGGATGAAGACTTCAGCCGGATCATGGATCTCTTCAGCCCCCCGCTTGGGCTTGGATCAGGACATCGGAGGAGCTCTTCAGGACGGATCGGTGAACCTGGTAGGGTGAAGACAAGGTAGGAAGATCTTCAGGGGCTTAGTGTTAGGTTTATTTAAGGGGGGTTTGGGTTAGATTAGGGGTATGTGGGTGGTGGGTTGTAATGTTGGGGGGGGGTATTGTATGTTTTTTTTTTACAGGCAAAAGAGCTGAATTTCTTGGGGCATGCCCCGCAAAGGGCCCTGTTCAGGGCTGGTAAGGTAAAAGAGCTTTGAAATGTAGTAATTTAGAATAGGGTAGGGCATTTTGTTATTTTGGGGGTCTTTGTTATTTTATTAGGGGGCTTAGAGTAGGTGTAATTAGTTTAAAATTGTTGTAATATTTTTCTTATGTTTGTAAATATTTTTTTATTTTTTGTAACTTAGTTCTTTTTTATTTTTTGTACTTTAGATAGTTTATTTCATTGTAGTTATTTGTAGGTATTGTATTTAATTTATTTATTGATAGTGTAGTGTTAGGTTTAATTGTAGATAATTATAGGTATTTTATTTAATTAATTTATTGATAGTGTAGTGGTAGGTTTAATTGTAATTTAGGTTAGGATTTATTTTACAGGTAAATTTGTAATTATTTTAACTATTTTAGCTATTAAATAGTTCTTAACTATTAAATAGCTATTGTACCTGGTTAAAATAATTACAAAGTTGCCTGTAAAAGAAATATTAATCCTAAAATAGCTACAATGTAATTATTCGTTATATTGTAGCTATATTAGGGTTTATTTTACAGGTAAGTATTTAGCTTTAAATAGGAATAATTTATTTAATAAGAGTTAATTTCGTTAGATTAAAATTATATTTAACTTAGAGGGGTGTTAGTGTTAGGGTTAGACTTAGCTTTAGGGGTTAATACATTTATTAGAATAGCGGTGAGCTCCGGTCGGCAGATTAGGGGTTAATAATTGAAGTTAGGTGTTGGGGATGTTAGGGAGGGCAGATTAGGGGTTAATACTATTTATTATAGGGTTAGCGAGGCGGATTAGGGGTTAATAACTTTATAATAGTAGCGGTGTAGCTCGGCAGATTAGGGGTTAATAAGTGTAGGCAGGTGGAGACGACGTTGTGGGGGGCAGATTAGGGGTAAATAAATATAATATAGGGGTCGGCGGTGTTAGGGGCAGCAGATTAGGGGTACATAGCTATAATGTAGGTGGCGGCGCTTTGCGGTCGGCAGATTAGGGGTTAATTATTGTAGATAGCTGGCGGCGACGTTGTGGGGTGCAGATTAGGGGTTAATAAATATAATACAGGGGTCGGCGGTGTTAGGGGCAGCAGATTAGGGGTACATAAGTATAACGTAGGTGGCGGTCGGCAGATTAGGGGTTAAAAAAATTTAATCGAGTGGCGGCGATGTGGGGGGGCCTCAGTTTAGGGGTACATAGGTAGTTTATGGGTGTTAGTGTACTTTAGAGTACAGTAGTTAAGAGCTTTATGAACCGGCGTTAGCCCAGAAAGCTCTTAACTACTGACTTTTTTCCTGCGGCTGGAGTTTTGTCGTTAGATGTCTAACGCTCACTTCAGACACGACTCTAAATACCGGAGTTAGAAAGATCCCATTGAAAAGATAGGATACGCAATTGACGTAAGGGGATCTGCGGTATGGAAAAGTCGCGGCTGAAAAGTGAGCGTTAGACCCTATTTTGAGTGACTCCAAATACCGGAGTTAGCCTAAAACCAGCGTTAGGAGCCTCTAACGCTGGTTTTCACGGCTAACGCCAAACTCCAAATCTAGGCCATAGTGTTATCATCAGATCCCTTTATAGTGTCGGTGTGTTACACCTGAAAGTCCCGCCCACTTGTAAAGTCAATGTCTGAAAATAGGATGTGATTTTCTAGATCTTTTGTTTGCCCCTAATATGAAGTCATAGAAGTGAATATTTGGCATGTCAATATACTAAGAGAAAAGTCTTAGCTCCAAAAAGTGTGAGTACCATTTTGATCTAGCAAGAACTTTGCTATTGGTCTGTTATCACTTCATTTAAGGATATCCTGCTGCTACACCATAATTCTCTGAGTGATTTTTTTCCACATATAGGGACAAATTACAAGTGATGCGCTGACAGTTATGCACAAGTAAAAAGGGGTTTATCGTGGTTTTTTTTGTGCGTCGGATTTAGCACTCGTATTGAAAGTAAACGCTAACACATGAGTGCAATTGTGATCTATGCTAAAATGATTACCGCATCCTCAGAGCTCTGGTTAACTGTTATTGCAAAATGAAAAAGTGTCACAAAACATAAAAAATTCATTAAAAAAGTACAGTTACACTCATAATAACTCTAATAAAAATGATTTAAAAAAAAAAATTGGATATGAGGTCTCAGGTGTTAGGAAAAAAAAGGCAGACAAAGGGCTTCAACATAGAGATACATACATACATATACATGTCTAAAGATAGAAAGTTATATGTGTGCACATATTTATTTATGTATTTATTTGTGTATACAGGTGGCCCGCGGTTTACAACGGTTCAATTTGCACCGTTTCAGAATAACAACCTTTTTTTCAGTCATGTGACTGCTATTGAAAAGCATTGAGAAGCAGTGCATTGATTAAAATAGCCAGTAGGTGGAGCTGTCCGCTTGTGTTGCAGCAAAGATATGCAAGCCAAGCAAGCTGAAATAAATCAGTTTAACCAGACCTGAGCTATCGAGCAGCTTGCAAAGGAACAAGATCTCCCCGTCTATAAATCAGTCCAGATTAGAATGCATAGAAAGAACTGTTTGCAGAAAAATGTAAGTAAAGTCTGTGTTGTGTGATTATTTTATTAGGTTTATAATGCTGTTTAGCAAATGTTTTTGTTCATTTAACTTAGTTTAATTATATATTCTGTGTTGTGTGATTATTTTATTAGGTTTATAATGATGTTTAGCAAATGTTTTTGTTCATTCAACTTAGTTTAATTATATATTCTGTGTTGTGTGATTATTTTATTAGGTTTATAATGCTGTTTAGCATTTAAAGTCTTCATTTCAAAGCTTTAAAAATAATGTATTAGGTGTTACTTATGCCAATTTTGAGAGGGGCCTGGAACCTAACTCCCTCACTTCCCATTAACTTACATTATAAACTGTGTTTCAATTTACAATGGTTTCGATTTACAACCATTCCTTCTGGAACCAACCCCAGCGTAAACTGAGGGCTACCTGCATATGTATTTGCAGACATATATACACATATCAATACATATGTACACACACACACACATACTGTATATATATATATATGTGTATATATATATATATATATATATATATATATATTTAGTGCATTGGAGCCCCCTGCAGTTAAGTAGCTGAAAACATGTAAAATCAAATGTATGCAATATTCAACCTATATTATAAAAGGCCAAGTATGTTTGTCTGATGCAGTCATGTGCAGTAGATCGTCATAAGGACAAACATACCTGTCCTTAACCACAGGCGTGAGATAGCTTTAGGAAGCTCCAGCACTCTCAGCTGTTAAGTTACAGCCGAGATCTGGAGCTCCTGAAGCTCCAAGCATCTGCCGCATATGGAGCAGGAGCTCAATCAGTGCTCCGCCTCCATATGAGGGCAGATGCTTGATCACACTGTGTGTCACCATCTGTAATGATATTCTGCTGGTGCCGGCGGGAGGTGTGGGCTGGAGGCAGGTGGTGGGTGGGTGGCTTAGCAGCGGAGGGGGGAAAAAAGGGGAGGCAATGGGAGGGCCCTATGCTACGGAAATATTTTTTTTAAAAAATCAGGGAGGGATGGGGCAGCTACATTACAGAAAAGGGGTTTGGGGGTGTACTAAATGGCGATCGCGGGAGGGGGGAGGTGGTGGGACCACTACACTACAATGATAAAAAAATTAAAAAAAGGGATTTATAGGTACTGGCAGATAGCTGCTAGTACCTAAGATGATGGCAATAGTTAGAGGGCCGGTGCTCCCACTAGGCAAGCTGGCCCTCCTAACTCCTCATCATGCTCCATTTCAGCCCCAGTCACATTCCTTATAGGAATGTGACCGGAGAGGAAGAGGGAGGAGCATGATGAACCAGCTGAGAGTGCAGATTAGAAAAATTATATATAGGCATTGAACAAACACTACCAAGGCATGTGCACAGGATAACAGGTTTTAAATGCTACCCATAAAAGTAGCTCAGCTTTGGGATTGGAGTTTACATGGACAGGACCTTAAATATCTCTTTAAGTAATGCACACTGTTGTAGATACAGGGATGTGGGAATTCCCCCATATTAACAGCATGGAATGTAATACCTTACTAATGAGGATTAAGATTAGGACATTAGGATTGTACCCTCACCTCTCATAAATGAACAACATGATATAGTGGGAGTGGATATTGTGTGTTTGGCATTTATGCTGGAGTCTATACAAATGCAATTTAATTATCCCTGGAGCTTTATGCTATTGCTGGAGGGAGAGGCTTTAATCTTGCTATAAAGTGATGAGGGGGTTAATATAGATGCCCATAGGAAACCAGCAGTTATATTGAACTGCAAATGTATTATATTACTGATATTGGGTCAGTTTAATTCCTATGATTATATACAAGGGAGTCCAGGCTGGATATGTTTTATATGAAAAATTATATAAATTATTGTGCTACAAATTTTTAGGCTAGTTATTTTTTAACATGTACAGTGCTCTACAGAATTGAAGCAGAGACATAAAGAAGGGACAGGACTCCAGAGGGATATAAATGATATCCCTCTGGAATCCTGTCCTTTATGTATTTCTCTGCTTCAATTCACTGCTGTGTGTTACTGAAAGCTATGAGGGATAATATTACTGCTATATGTTACTGGCAGCTATGAGGGATAATATGACTGCTATGTGTTACTGACAGTTATAAGGGTTAATATCACTGCTATGTGTTATTGAAAGTTATGAGGGATAATATCACTGATATGTGTTACTGACAGCTATGAGAGATAATATGACTGCTATGTGTTACTGACAGTTATAAGGGTTAATATCACTGCTATGTGTTATTGAAAGTTATGAGGGATAATATCACTGATATGTGTTACTGACAGCTATGAGAGATAATAGCACTGCTATGTGTTACTGAAAGTTATTAGGGCTAATATCACTGCTGTGTTTTACTGAAAGCTATGAGGGATAATATCACTGCTATATGTTACTGAAAGCTATGAGGGATAATATCACTGCTATGTGTTACTGAAAGCTATGAGGGATAATATCACTACTATGTGTTAATGACAACTATGAGGGATAATATCACTGTTATATGTTACTGACAGCTATGAGGGTTAATATCACTGTTATGTGCTACTGACAGTTTTGAGGGATAATATCACTGCCATGTGTTACTGACAGCTATGAGGGATATCACTGATATGTGTTACTGACGGCTATAAGAGATAATCACTGCTATGTGTTACTGACCGCTATGAGGGATAATATCACTGCTATGCATTATTGACAGCTATGAGGGATAATATCACTTCTATGTGTTACTGACAGCTATGAGGGATAATATCACTGCTATATGTTACTGAAAGCTATGAGGGATAATATCACTGCTATGTGTTACTGAAAGCTATGAGGGATAATATAATTGTTATGTGTTACTGACGGCTATAAGGGAAAATCACTGCTATGTGTTACTGACCACTATGAGGGATAATATCATTGCTATGCGTTATTGACAGCTATGAGGGATAATATCACTTCTATGTGTTACTGACAGCTATGAGGGATAATATTACTGCCATGTGTTATTGACAGCTATGAGGGATAATATCCCTGCTATGTGTTAATGACAGCTAAAAGGGATAATATCACTGTTATGTGTTACTGACAGCTATGAGGGATAATATCACTGTTATGTGCTAGTGACAGCTTTGAGGGATAATATCACCGCCATGTGTTATTGACAGCTATGAGGGATATCACTGCTATGTGTTACTGATAGCTATAAGGGATAATCACTGTTATGTGTTACTGACCGCTATGAGGGATAATATCATTGCTATGTGTTATTGACAGCTATGAGGGATAATATCACTGTTATACTCTTGGTATTCTTTTTTTTTTTTATTTATAGTCCTTTATTGAGGTTTGACATCAGTACACAATGGAAAAAGAAAAGAAAATGTTAAACAACAAATGAAAACTCAATTACAAGTTTCATAACTGTATTACAATAATAATCATTCAATAATCAATAAATCATTAAACATCATATTAACATCCACATATATTAAATGTTCAATAAAGGATTATTGTTGTATATATCTTGAAAAGTAAAATATCATATGTTTCACGCAACCGTTCTTATGTGTTAATTTTATCCTATCCTTATAAAAGAAATAACCTCATGTTATATTCTTACCATTACCCAATTACCCAATGTTGAACCCTTCAGCCATAGATTCCTGAAGGAAAAAAAAAATCAGTCTAACCTTGACCCTCCTCTCCCCAATCCAGTACCCATTCTTTAGGCAACATGGCAAACATGTTTTTGCAAATTCACTGGTAGTGATTTAATTGTTCCCATTTAGCAAAAAATCCTTGAACATCCAGATCTGAATTTAGCATGTAAACATATTGTTCAGTTATCATCTTATTCTTTAGATTTTCAATAAACTGAGAGAAGTTTGGGGCCTTTTTAGCCTTCCACATAGAAAAAAATTAGATTTCTGCCATTCAAAATGATAAAATTCAGATTAAGCCTCTCTCGATTTATTCTAGTAAGAACACAATATTCTTACTCTCCAAGCAAATTGATTGTTTCAGGATTCTAGACCACCTTAGAGGCTTCCCATAATATTTCCAAACTATGTAGTGAATTTTTATTTATTAAAGCATATTCCTTCCATCTTTCATTCAGCCAATTTTTAAATCTGCTGTTAGAATATAGATATCTGGGAAAATAAAAATTCCTACTAGCACAATTTCTATTAAGTGGTATACTAAGTTTAATTGGGGCATAATCAGAAACTTGAATATGATATATCGCTGTTTCTAACCCTTGTCCCAACAATCTTTCATTCACTAAATACAAGTCAATCCTAGAGAATGACTAAAAAGTTTTAGATTCACATGTATATCCTGGTGTGCATGGATTTTGTATTTGCCAAACATCCTTGAGATTCAAGTTGTTCTTAATGGTTTTTAAATACATCTATTTCTCTTCTAGGGGCCTTTATTTTTCTTTTCCCCGGATTATAACGGTCTAATGGATATTGTGAAATTAAATTAAAATCTCCTGCCATTATTAGTGTCCCTTCTGCCCAGCTCAACAACTTGTTTTGTAATTTGTCCCAAAATCCTCTATCTAACGTATTAGGACCATATACATTACATAAAACAAATTTCTGACCATATAATTTTAATTGAATTATCTCATATTGTTCTTCAGTGTCTAGTTCCTGTTTTAGGATTTCATATTCCAAATTCTTGTGGAGTAAGATTGCAACTCCTTTTTGTCTCCTAACACACGGGGTAGCAACCACTTCCCCCACCCATCCAGTCTTTAACTTATCAATTTCTTTTTGGTTTAGATAAGTTGCCTGCAGAAAAGCAATATCAGTTTTTAATCTTTTTAATTGTGTGATTACTTTTCTTTTTTATGGGAGACATTATACTGCGTATATTCCAAGTAATTATAATACAGACTGCCATTGTAAATAAAAAAAAATCAACAATAGTTGATGCGAGAACGATAGGGAAGAAAAAAAAAAAAGATGGGAACCCATGACTAGAGATATCAACATCACCCCACCCCCAACTCCTGACTGTTTACTCTTATACCTTCAACACTTCTATATAAAACTGTAATAATTACCAGGAAAGTATACCTCATAAACTGACAAAACATAAAAATTCTATTTCTTTTAATTCTTGTAATTCCAGAGATTATATACAAAACTAAAACAATCAAACTGGTATCAGCCATATATTGACATAAGGATAACAAAGAGAAACAAACAAAAACCCTGTTTCTTTATAGCTTATCTAGCATATTCTTTGCCTCAACCAAGTTATTCAAAACCTGCCATACTTTGTTTATATAAATTTAAATTTTTGCTGGATACACCATATACGCTTTATAACCTTTATTGATAATTGTAGTGCATATTGGGGCCATTTGTTTGGACATTTTAACATTTCTGCTGAATAGTCTTGAAAAATTTAAATTATTGCTTCCCCTATCATAACCATTCTTTTTTTCCTGAAGAACGCTAATATCTGGACTTTATCTTGATAATTTAATAATCTAGCTACAATTGGTCTTTTACCATATGTACTGGATTTTCTACTCTGTGTATTTTCTGTATTTACCCTAGCTGGTCCCACCCTATGCGCTTTTTCTACCACAATTTTAGAGTCTCTATCGGGCATCTCTTGTAATACTGGTAATCTCTCTGAAATAAAGTTAGATCCTCAAACTCAGCTAATTCTGGAAGACCAATAATCCGGATATTGTTTCTCCATGAATGGTTTTCCATCTCATCTAATCTCTCTTGTAATCTTTTTATTATCAATGCCTGTTGTTTGACCTCTGTTGTGTCTATAAATTATCCTCCACTTCAGATATATACGAGTTTCAGCATCTTCTAACCTGTTATTAAATATATATGTAGTTCATAGACATGAGCGATTCGGTTCGGTTTGATTCGGAAATTCTGAAAATTCGGATCGAACCGAATTTCCGAATTCAAATGTTGCCGAATTTTCTGAATCAAACCGAATCGAATCGATTCGTAAATTCGGATGGCCATTGGGATTACACTAGTATTATACATTATGTTAGGTTAACACCTAATATACAGTATAATACTAGTAGTCTAATCCCACCTAACACTTACCGAATTTCCGAATTTCCGAACTGAATCGAACCGAATCAAACCGAATTGAACCAAATCCAGCCGAATTTCTTGGAATCCGAAACGAATCCAAAACGAATCGATTCGAAATTTTCCGAATTCGAATCGATCCGAACCGAACCGAACTTCGAAAAATTCCGAATCGATCCGAACCGAACCGAACCAAATTTTTTCACATTGCACATGTCTAGTACTTCATTAGACAAGCCAACAAATTGTGGCCTCATTAAGTCTGTAATTCTATTTGCAAGCTTTTGTACATCAATATTATTTTTTTCCATAGATACATTGATATCTTCTATTATATTATCTTGTGAGGCTTATACATTAGATATTTTTCTCCAATCTTTGCCCTTAGATGACATTATGGCCCCTATTTAACAAAGTCTGGCGGACCTGATCCGACATTGCGGATCAGGTCTGCCAGACCTCGCTGAATATGGAGAGCAATACACTCTCTGTATTCAGCATTGCACCAGCAGCTCACAAGAGCTGCTGGTGCAACGCCGCCCCCTGCAGACTCGCGGCCAATGGGCCGCCAGCAGGGGGTGTCAATCAACCCGATCATACTCGATCGGGTTGAATTGCGGCAATGTCTGTCCGCCTGCTCAGAGCAGGCGGACAGGTTATGGAGCAACGGTCTTTAGACCGCTGCTTCATAACTGCTGTTTCTGGCGAGCCTGCAGGCTCACCAGAAACACGGGCCATCACGCTCCATTCAGAGCTTGATAGATAGGCGATTTGTTTTTTGCTGATGTAACAAATTTCTCCATTAATTGAGTGAGTGAAAGTGACACACACAATATATTGTGCGAAAGTGGGTACTAACTAATAACCTCAGCTATGAGGGATAATATCACTGCTATGTGTTACTGACAGCTATGAGGGATAATATCACTGCTATGTGTTACTGACAGCTATGAGGGATAATATCACTGCTATGTTTTACTGACAGCTATGAGGGATAATATCACTGCCATGTGTTACTGAAAGCTATGAGGGATAATATCACTGCTATGTGTTACTGACAGCTATGAGGGATACTATCACTGCCGTGTGTTACTGACAGATATGAGGGATAATATTACTGTTAAAATGACATGCAGTATCTGTAATATGATAGTTTATATTTTCTCTTTCTGTCCCTTTAAAAGACCATATAACTCCCTTATTTAAAATTTTCTTTTAAACCAAGCATCACATGACCCAGGGTAAGTTAAAGGCTCTTTTTATTTGTATCCTCAAAACCAGACTCCAGCTGTCCTCCACCAATATACTGGACAATCTGTGATGGGCACAATTATAGTTGGGTAACACAATGTCCCACCTAACAGCACTACCTTAGCCCCTATGTTAATACCATGATGTATATTTTTGATAATTAATAAGTAATTTTATCCCTTGGCTGCCAGTAAAATACAAATAAATGATTTTACCTCTTTAGCTGCCAATAACAAGAAAACAGATTGATTTTAACCCCTTGTCTGCCCCTCACTACTTTCTGCTCCATACTGTAGTGCATATAGGTAGGGGCAAATTTATTTTTTGCACAAGCACTTGTTAATTTACAATATTTAGTTCTTATTAAAAATGTTTAAGGAAAAAATTGTCACTTTATATGGCAATTAAAAACATGGTGGGGGAGGGGTATATATGAGGTGGGAGGGGCAATAGGGTAGAGGAGGGTTCAGAGGTGGTAGGTTGGTGGAGCAAAGAGGAGGTGGGGGTCCCTGCCACACTTTTGCCCATGGGCCCTGGTTGGTTTCAGTCTGCCCCTGGATAGAGAGATAGGGATAGAGGGATAGGTATATTTCTTGTCCAATGTACACAGGCTTTAACACTAGTATTTAATAAAGTGTTAAACTGTGTATTTACTGTACATATTTCACATTCCAATGTTCGGCACATATAATATATAGATAGATAGATTGATAGATAGATGGATATCCCTCTATACTGTCTATCTATTCCTATATATAATCATTTATATATGAATAGGTATAGATATATATTGTACCAAAATACCATTATATATATACTTTACTTCTAGTGGAGTTATTGTTCAAGCGGGAGCGATAAATAACGCTCCACTTGTAATCTGGCCCATAATCATTATTAACATATCCAATAATATAAAAGGCCTAGCCTTCAACAAACTGACCTGGCACAGTGGCACCTGATCCGTGAAGGGGTGGGGCCATGCAGACATGACAGGGGGCCAGGCGGGCATGATGGGGCCAGGTAGGGTGAAGGGGCAGAGCCGGTGGGCGTGAAGGGGCAGAGCCGGGCCGTCTGCCGTGAGAGAGAGAGAGCACACAAGAGGAGGGGGGAGAGCAAAAGAGAGGTGGAAGAGAGAGCAAAAGAGGTGTGGAAGAGAGAGCAAAAGAGAGGTGGGAGAGACAGCAAAAGAGAGGTGGGAGAGAGACCAAAAGAGAGGTGGGAGAGAGAACAAAACAGAGGGGGGAGAGAGAGCAAAAGAGAGGGGGGAGAGAGAGCAAAAAAGAAGGGGAGAGAGAGCAAAAGAGAGAAGGGAGAAAGAGCAAAAGAGAGGGGGGAGAGAGAGCAAAAGAGAGGGGGGAGAGGGAGCAAAAGAGAGGGGGAAAGAGAGCAAAAGAGAGGGAGGAGAGAGAGAGAGCAAAAGAGAGGGGGGAGAGAGAGAGCAAAAGAGAGAGGGTAGAGAGAGCAAAAGAGGTGTGGAAGAGAGAGCAAAAGAGAGGTGGGAGAGACAGCAAAAGAGAGGTGGGAGAGAGACCAAAAGAGAGGTGGGAGAGAGAACAAAACAGAGGGGGGAGAGAGAGCAAAAGAGAGGGGGGAGAGAGAGCAAAAAAGAAGGGGAGAGAGAGCAAAAGAGAGAAGGGAGAAAGAGCAAAAGAGAGGGGGGAGAGAGAGCAAAAGAGAGGGGGGAGAGGGAGCAAAAGAGAGGGGGAAAGAGAGCAAAAGAGAGGGAGGAGAGAGAGAGAGCAAAAGAGAGGGGGGAGAGAGAGAGCAAAAGAGAGAGGGTAGAGAGAGCAAAAGAGAGAGGGTAGAGAGAGAGAGAGAGAGAGAGAGAGAGAGAGAGCAAAAGAGAGGGGGGAGAGAGAGAGAGAAAAAGAGAGGGGGGAGAGAGAGAGAGATAAAAAGAGAGGGGGGAGAGAGAGAGCAAAAGAGAGAGGGTAGAGAGAAAGAGAGCGCAAAAGAGAGGGGGGAGAGAGAGAGGGGGTAGAGAGAGAGCAAAAGAGAGGGGGGAGAGAGCAAAAGAAAGGTGGGAGAGAGAGCAAAAGAGAGGTGGGAGAGAGACCAAAAGAGAGGTGGGAGAGAGACCAAAAGAGAGGTGGGAGAGAGAACAAAAGAGAGGGGGGAGAGAGAGCAAAAGAGAGGGGGGAGAGAGAGAGCAAAAGAGAAGGGGAGAGAGAGAGCAAAAGAGAGAAGGGAGAGAGAGCAAAAGAGAGGGGGGGAGAGAGCAAAAGAGAGGGGGGAGAGAGCAAAAGAGAGGGAGGAGAGAGAGAGAGCAAAAGAGAGAGGGTAGAGAGAGCAAAAGAGAGGGGGGAGAGAGAGAGAGAGCAAAAAGAGGGGGGAGAGAGAGAGCAAAAGAGAGAGGGTAGAGAGAGAGCGCAAAGAGAGGGGGTAGAGAGAGAGCAAAAGAGAGGGGGTAGAGAGAGAGCAAAAGAGAGGGGGGGAGAGAGCAAAAGAGAGGTGGGGGAGAGAGCAAAAGAGAGGTGGGAGAGAGACCAAAAGAGAGGTGGGAGAGAGACCAAAAGAGAGGGGGGAGAGAGAACAAAACAGAGGGGGGAGAGAGAGCAAAAGAGAGGGGGGAAAGAGAGCAAAAGAGAGGGGGGAGAGAGAGAGCAAAAGAGAAGGGGAGAGAGAGCAAAAGAGAGAAGGGAGAGAGAGCAAAAGAGAGGGGGGAGAGAGAGCAAAAGAGAGGGAGGAGAGAGAGAGCAAAAGTGAGGGGGGAGAGAGAGAGCAAAAGAGAGAGGGTAGAGAGAGCAAAAGAGAGGAGGGAGAGAGAGAGAGCAAAAGAGAGGGGAGAGAGAGAGCGCAAACGAGAGGGGGGAGAGAGAGAGAGCAAAAAAGAGGGGGTAGAGAGAGAGAGCAAAATAGAGGGGGTGGGAGAGAGCAAAAGAGAGGTGGGGGAGAGAGCAAAAGAGAGGTGGGAGAGAGAACAAAAGAGAGGTGGGAGAGAGAACAAAAGAGAGGGGGGAGAGATAGCAAAAGAGAGAGGGGAGAGAGAGCAAAAGAGAGGGGGGAGAGAGAGCAAAAGAGAGGGAGAGAGCAAAAGAGAGAAGGGAGAGAGAGCAAAAGAGAGGGGGGGAGAGAGAGCCAAAGAGAGGGGGGAGAGAGAGAGAGCAAAAGAGAGGGGGGAGAGAGAGAGCAAAAGAGAGGGGGAGAGAGAGCAAGGGGTGAAACCGCTGTACTGCAAAAAATGGCCCGTGTACACAGGCTTTAGGATTAGTATTAAATAATTACTTAATTTTGTTTTAGACTGAGAAATAGCCTGTGCACTGTTGAATGGTAATCATAAGCAGGAAAAAATATTGTGAACTTTATTTTAAATATCTCATAGAAACATACTGTTGCGTAGCCAATAAACATAAAACATAAATATAAGCTTTTGTAATTTGTATGCAGTCAAGTGCTGCACTATTACATTTTTATTCACCAGAGATTACTATATTGCTTTAATCTCTGCTTATCAGATCACTGACCTAAAGGAAAAATAGTATTTAAATCATATATATTGCAAGCAATTCAGACTGTAGGCTGTATATTACGGAGCAAGATCCCAAGACAGCTCTTTATATGGAACAATAATCTTAAGAAGCCTTACGTTACCGTACATTATTTGTATGACACTGCATAAAATGCATCTGGCACCATTCTGTGGGATCATAATTTCTACTGTATGTGTTTAACCTAAATACACTGAAGGCCTGAAAACAAAAAAATGTAGCTTCTTATAAATGATACTAGCAATACTGAAAAATGTATTCTACCCTTGTTACTGTGACTTTCACCTGAAAATAGTTTAACTATACATTAAAGGACCAGTACATACAGTAGATTTGCATAAACAGCAAATGAATGATAACAAGACAAGCACTTAGTCTGAAATTCAAATAAGTAGTAGATTTTTTTTTGGATAGCATATTTCAAAGTTATGTATATTTTCACTCCTCCTGTATCATGTGACAGCCATCAGCCAATTACAAATACATATACATATATTATATGTAGTCTTGCACATGCTCATTAGGTGCTGGTGACTCAAAAAGTGCAAATATAAAAAGACTGTGCACATTTTGTTAATTGAAGTAAATTAGAAAGTTGTTTAAAACGGAATTCTCTATCTGAATGATAAAAGTTTAGTTTTTACTTGAGTGTCCCTTTAAAGATATTTTTATGTGCATATAATGACCTCAATGTACTAAATATTGTAGGCTGCTTTTGAGTCCTTATGGAGCAGGCTCGCACATGCAAGCCCGCTTTCCACAGTGTAAGAAGTAGTGGTCACCAGGTGCTACTTCTTACCCTTTCTGCCACCTCTGAGTTGACGTATCTAAATCATTTACACATTCAGGGTGATTGGCAGTCCCTTGCCTTGTCTGATTGGACACCCAAGAGAAGGGGCGGCTTTACACACTCAAGTGTGTGTGTCAGGATACATCCAGGAAACGGACACAAAGGGATCCATTTATGAAGCACCGTATGCTGCTTCGAAGCCCCATTGTTTCAGGATCACCTAAAACGGAACTTAAGAAGCAGCGGTCATAAGACCGCTGCTCCTTAACTTGTCCGCCCTATTTTAGGTGACAGATTGAAATCATCCTGATACAATTGAGATGATTGGAAGCCCCTGCTAGCAGCCGATTGGCCGCCAGTGAGCAGGGGGAAGCATTGCACAAGCATTATACCAGAAATGCTTGTGCAATCTTAAATGCCCACAGTGTATGCTTTTGGCAATTAGAGAGGTCGAGCGGACATGATTAGCTACAACAAATCATGTCCACTCGGTTTTTAATACATTGACCCCATAGTGTCCACTGCTCATTCAACCTGAAGCCAGATGTGCATGTTCCCAAGCCAGAAAGCCTATCTATCTATCTATCTATCTATCTATCTATCTATCTATCTATCTATCTATCTATCTATCTATCTATCTATCATCTATCTATCATCTATCTATCTATCTATCTATCTATCTATCTATCTATGTATATACACACACATCATCATTAGCATCATTACATACCAAACAAGTAATCAATCAATATACAGGCCTTTTAACTTTTAATGTAATCACTAAACCAACATTTTGTTTGTCATTAATGGTGGACATTTGATTTTTGAACTACGCGATGAGGAGATTGACAGTGCAGTTAATTATTTATAGTAACAATTCCAGGCATTAAATATGTCAATAGCTGAACCATTCGATTGTGAGCACTGGGAAAACACACTAACAATACCGGCTGAAGTTTAGAAATCATTATTATAATTATTATTCATTTATAAAGCGTCAACAGTTTCTGCAGCGCTGTCCATGGGTACAAAGATAAAAGTACAACAGTGATACAATACAATATAAAACACCTGACAAAATGTAACAAACAATTACAGGGGGAATTGAGGGCTCTATTCCCATGGGAACTAGATGGGTAGGAGGGTGAGAAACAGAAGGTGAGGACGGCAAAGGGGAAAATGATGTAAGTAAGAGTTAGATGAGGGCCACTATTAGGCAAGTGGATTTAATTTGTTACTGAGTTGGGCGATAGGGTTCCCTGAACAAAAAGGTCTTTAGGGAGCATTTAAAGGGAGGGTCAACACCAGAATTTTTGTTGTTTAAAAAGAAAGATAATCCCTTTATTACCCATTCCACAGTTTTGCATAACCAACACTGTTATAGAAATGCACTTGTATCTAAGCCTCTGCAAACTGCCCCCCTTGTTTCAGTTCTTCTGACAGACTTGCATTTTAACCAATCAGTGCTCACTCCAGTGTAACTTCACATGCATGAGCTTAAGGTTATCTACATTAAACACATGAACTAATGCCCTCTAGTGGTCAAAATGCATTCAGATTAGAGGCAGTCTTCAAGGTCTAAGAAATTAGCATATGAACCTCCTAGCATTAGCTTTCAACTAAGAATATCAAGAGAACAAATCAAAATTGGTGATAGAAGTAAATTGAAAAGTTGTTTAAAATTACATTCCCTATTTAAATCATGACAGTTTTTTTGGATTTGACTGTCCCTTTTAAAGAGGGCAGATTAGGGGAAAGTCTGACAGCTCAAGGAGGCGCGTTCCAGAGGGTTGGTGCCACACAAGAGAAGTCCTGCAGTCTAGCATGGGAGGTGGTGATAGTAGAAGATGCAAGGAGCAGGTCAATTTTGGATCTTAGGGGGCGGGCTGGAGTATATTAAAAAGAAGTGATCAACCCCTAAATTAGCTACTACACAATTAGACTGCATACTTTTATGCTAATAAGTTTAAACTAATTTGAAAATTTCATAAAATAATAATAAAAGTGTTAGTAATTAGAAAAATTAAGTCACAAAAAAGGATGTGAAGTTTTAGTAAATAAGTAGACATCTGACAACATGCATATGTTTCTTGTCATTGGCTCACCAGATGTGTTCAGCTAGCTCCCAGTAATGTATTGCTGCTTTGGAGCTGACTTTAACTATGTGACTGTTTAAACCCTTTGTAGGAGTTAAAAACTTGGAAGTTTCTTACAATCTTTCATTTGATAAGCTATTTTTGATGTCAGTGTGATCGCAATCTGACATTTTCATCATTTTCAGTAGCAATTTGTTCATTATTAGATAGTTGAAAATGGTCTTATACTTGTGCCAGTCCTGTTTACTTGATCACAATGCAAATACCTGTAAGGCTTGTGCTTTTGATAGCTTGACTCTCACCACCAGCGGCAAGACCACACTATAACAGGAGGCTTGCAGGAGGGAGAGAGGTTGTAATAGTGAGTTCTTGTCGCTGGCTATTATGGGCCCAAAAAAACTTAAAGGGACATTAAACACTGAATAAATGCTAGATAGAATGATGCAGTAAAATAAAAGATTAGTCTGAAAATAATGTGCAGACATGTGTATCTGGAGTGGGGGCAAGGGGGGGGGACTTGCCCCCCCCCATGGAATTTGCAAGCACAAAGCAATTGCCTCCTGTTGCCACTATAGATGATATTAATAGGACCAGTGGTAGTGCAGGTACAAAGGTCTCAGTGACTGGCAAACTGTTCATAAATATTTTTGTACCTCACATTGCAGCTATACCCAGCAAAGGAGTGAGTTTGTTTCTATTTGTGTGTGTGTGAGCAAGAGTGTGAGTTTGTTCCTGTGTGTGTGTGTGTGTGTGTGTGAGCAAGAGTGTGAGTTTGTTCCTGTGTGTGTATGTGAGCAAGTGTGAGTTTGTTGCTATGCTTCTTGTGTGTGAGAGAGCAAGAGTGTGAGTTTGTTTGTGTGTGTGAGCAAGAGCTTTTTCCTGTGTGTGTGAGCAAGAGAGTGAGTTTTTTTCCTGTGTATGTGTGTGTGAGCAACAGTGTGAATTTGTTTGTGTGCGTGTGTGTGCAAGAGTGTGAGTTTGTGTGCATGTGTGCAAGAGTGTGAGTTTGTGTGCGTGTGTGTGCAAGAGTGTGAGTTTGTGTGCGTGTGTGCAAGAGTGTGAGTTTGTTTGTGTGCATGTGTGAGTTTGTGTGCGTGTGTGCAAGAGTGTGAGTTTGTGTGCATGTGTGCAAGAGTGTGAGTTTGTGTGCGTGTGCAAGAGTGAGTTTGTGTGCGTGTGTGCAAGAGTGTGAGTTTGTGTGCGTGTGTGCAAGAGTGTGAGTTTGCGTGCGTGCGTGTGTGTGCAATAGTGTGAGTTTGTTCCTTTGTGTGTGTGTGTATGAGCAAGAGTATGAGTTTGTTCCTGTGTGTGTGTGTGAGCAAGAGAGTTAGTTTGTTCCTATGTGTGTGTGTGAGAGAGCAAGACTATGAGTTTGTTCCTTTGTGTGTGTGTATAAGCAAGATTATGAGTTTGTTCCTGTGTGTATGTATGAGCAAGAGTATGAGTTTGTTCCTGTGTGTGTGTATGAGCAAGAGTATGAGTTTGTTCCTGTGTGTATGTGTATGAGCAAGAGTATGAGTTTGTTCCAGTGTGTGTGTATGAGCAAGGGTATGAGTTTGTTCCTGTGTGTGTTTGAGCAATGTGTGAGTTTATTCCTGTGTGTGTGTGAGCAAGAGTATGAGTTTGTTCCTGTGTGTGTGTGTGTGTTTGTGTGTGAGAGAGAAAGAGTGAGTTTATTCCTGTGTGTGTGTGTGAAAGAGTGAGTTTATCCCTGTGTGTGTCTGTGAGCAAGAGTGTGAGTTTGTTCCTGTGTGTGTGTGTGTGTGTGAGCAAGAGAGTGAGTTTCTTTCTGTGTGTGAGTGCACAAGAGTGTGGGTTTGTTCCTATGTGTGGGTATGAACAAGAGAGTGAGTTTGTTCATATGTGTGTGTTTGAGCAAGAGAGTGAGTTTGTTCATATGTGTGTGTTTGAGCAAGAGAGTGAGTTTGTTCATATGTGTGTGTTTGAGCAAGTGTGTGAGTTAGTTCATGTGTGTGTGAGCAAGTGTTAGTTTGTTCCTGTGTGTGTGTGAGCAAGTGTGAGTTTGTTCCTGTGTGTGAGCAAGAGTATGAGTTTGTTCCTGTGTGTATGTGTGAGCAAGTGTCTGTCAGACAGAGTTTGAGTTTGTTCATGTGTGTGTGTTTCAGACATAGGGGCCTATTTTTCAAGCGTCAACCGCAAATACGTTTTAATTCCGCAGCGTAATTGTGGCAAGCTTGATTCACCTTATTTATCAAACCCTACAGACCGGCAAAAGTAGAATTTTGTGATGTAACACACGATCCGCCGGTCAAAGTCCGACACAGATCGATGCTTACGTCATTACTGATGTTCCGAATGCAAATTCGGAACTATCTGACTACTTTTGCTACTTACCAAATAACTACCAGGTACACTCGCCACTATTCCAGCCCAGCGTACCTGGTTTTCAATCCGCCGCCCTGGAGGTGGCGGATGCCATAGGAATCAATGGGAGTCTGAAAGCAGCGAAAGCTCATGTTCCCTGCTGCCAAAATATCCCATTGATTCCTATGGGAGAATAAAGTTACCTTTACACCTAACACCCTAACATGTACCCCGAGTCTAAACACCCCTAATCTGCCACCCCCTACACCGCCGCCACCTACATTATGTTATTAGCCCCTAATCTGCTGCCACCTACATTAAATTTATTAACCCCTAATCTGCCCCCCTACACCGCCGCCACCTACATTATGTTATTAAGCCCTAATCTGCCCCCCTACACTGCCGCCATCTACATAACACTTGTTAACCCCTAATCTGCTGTCCCCAACGTCGCCGCCACTATATTAAATTTATTAACCCCTAAACCTAAGTATAACCCTAACACCCCCTAACTTAAATCTAATTTAAATAAATATAAATAAAATTGCTATCATTAACTACATTATTCCTATTTAAAACTAAATACTTACCTATAAAATAAACCCTAAGATAGTTACAATATAACTAATAGTTACATTGTAGCTAGCTTATTGTTTATTTTTATTTTACAGGCAAGTTTGTATTTATTTTAACTAGGTAGAATAGTTATTAAATAGTTATTAACTATTTAATAACTACCTAGCTAAAATAAATTTAAATCCAAGATGGTGTCCCTTAGATTCCGATTTGGCTGATAGAATTCTATCAGCCAATCGGAATTAAGGTAGAAAAAATCTTATTGGCTGATTGGAACAGCCAATAGGATTGAGCTCGCATTCTATTGGCTGTTCCAATCAGCCAATAGGATTGAAGTTCAATCCTATTGACTGATTGCATCAGCCAATAGGATTTTTTCTACCTTAATTCCGATTGGCTGATAGAATTCTATCAGCCAATTGGAATCTAAGGGACGCCCTCTTGGATGATGTCACTTAAAGGAACCTTCATTCGTCAGGTAGTCGTCGGCCGAAGAGGATGCTCCACGTCGGATGTCTTGAAGATGGACCCGCTCCGTGCCGGATGGATGAAGATAGAAGATGCCATCTGGATGAAGACTTTTGCCGTCTGGACGACTACTTCTGCCCGGCTTGGATGAAGACTTCTGCCCGTCTGGAGGACCACTTCTGCCCGGCTTGGATGAAGACGTCTCCCGGTAAGTCGATCTTCAGGGGGTTAGTGTTAGGTTTTTTTAAGGGTGTATTGGGTGGATTTTATTTTTAGGTTAGGGCTTTGGGCTGCAAAAGAGCTAACTGCCCTTTTAAGGGCAATGCCCATCCAAATGCCCTTTTCAGGGCAATGGGGAGCTTAGGTTTTTTTAGTTAGTATTTTTTTGGGGGGGTTGCTTGTGTGGGTGGTGGGTTTTATTGTTGGGGGGTTGGTTGTATTTTTTTTACGGGTAAAAGAGCTGATTACTTTGGGGCAATGCCCCGCAAAAGGCCCTTTTAAGGGCTATTGGTAGTTTAGTTTAGGCTAGGTTTTTTTTTTATTTTGGGGGGGCTTTTTTATTTTGATAGGGCTATTAGATTAAGTGTAATTAATTTACATTTCTGTAATTTGTTTATTATTTTCTGTAATTTAGTGTTTGTTTTTTTGTACTTTAGATAATTAGGTGATTGCATTTAATTTAGTTAATTGTATTTAATGTAGGGAATTTATTTAATTATAGTGTAGTGTTAGGTGTAATTGTAACTTAGGTTAGGTTTTATTTTACAGGTACTTTTGTATTTATTTTAGCTAGGTAGTTATTAAATAGTTAATAACTATTTAGTATCTATTCTACCTAGTTAAAATAAATACAAACTTGCCTGTAAAATAAAAATAAACCCTAAGCTAGCAACAATGTAACTATTAGTTATATTGTAGCTATCTTAGGGTTTATTTTATAGGTAAGTATTTAGTTTTAAATAGGAATAATGTAGTTAATGATAGTAATTTTATTTATATTTATTTAAATTAGATTTAAGTTAGGGGGTGTTAGGGTTAGACTTAGGTTTAGGGGTTAATAAATTTAATATAGTGGCGGCGACATTATGGACGGCAGATTAGGGGTTAATAAGTGTTATGTAGGTGGCGGCAGTGTAGGGGGGCAGATTAGGGGTTAATAGCATAATGTAGGTGGCGGCGGTGTAGGGGGCGGCATATTAGGGGTTAATAAGTATAATGTAGGTAGCAGCGGTGTAGGGGGCGGCAGATTAGGGTTAATAAGTATAATGTAGGGGGCAGATTAGGGGTTAATAAGTATAATGTAGGTGGCGGCGGTTTAGGGGTTAATAACTTTATTTAGTTGCGGCGGGGTCCGGGAGCGGAGGTATAGGGGTAAAACAGTTTAGTATAGTGTGGGTGTTTAGTGACAGTATACCAATAAAGCTGGGAAAAAGCCGAAGAGCAGCGAGATCGATGATTGTTAGTTAACAACAGTTCGCTGCTCATCGCACCGTACTTGGTGAGCGGCTATTTGACAGCTTTTTTGGTAACTTTGGAGAACGTATTCAGGTCCGCGTCAGCGATGTTAGGCGATCTTAGGCGAGCAAGTAAGTGTACGAGTTGATAAATAGGGGGCAAAGTGTGATGTATGTGTATATGAATATGTGTGTGCATATACCATATCACTGATATTATTATGCTTAGGGCAATAAGTTTCTGTGGATGCCCCATGCATGTAGATGTATTTTTTTAAAGGTTCATTAGCTGTTTAAATATTGACAAAATAAGTTTAAAGTTTAATGTCTCTAAACTAATGGGAGCTGCCATGTTGTTATCTTCTCTGTTGTGGCCAATTAGAGACAGTTATATTTAGGTCACTAGAGTGTGCAGCCAATTTCTAACATGAACCGAAAAGCTCACAATTTCAGAATGGAGTTACAAGATTTATAATTTTATGTTACCATCTCAGTGTTTAATGTCCCTTTAAGGACTTTAAGGGGTTAAGGGTGTATTTAAGAGGCCATGTTTTACAAATTCAACAATAACTAAAAGGACTTGATAAACCTAGCAAAACACTTTTTGACTTATAACTCAGTACCCCAAAAACAACATTGCACATTAATGTGTGCAATGGACCAATAATGAAAACAAGAACTATTCTTCCTTGCATTAGAAACTGTTCAGCTTAATTCCATAAAATGACTCCCTCTTTAAATCATAAATCAAAACCTAGCAAAAAAACAAAGCTTTGGAAAACAAGTGCTACTGAATGCTAGACCAATAATAATATAATAATTAAAAACATTTCAGAAAAATAATTATTAAGCAAATAGTTTAACTTTAATAAGACATAAAAATAAAATAAGATTGGCCAACCTAAAACACCCTGAAATTAGCCACTGGCAAATTGGAAAACATTAGAAAGCAACATCACTTAAAGGAATAGTCTAGTCAAAATTAGATAGACCATGCATGTGTAAGCAACTTTCTAATTTACTCCTATTATCAATTTTCCTTAGTTCTCTTGGTATCTTTATTTGAAAAAGCAGGAATATAAGCATAGGTTCAGCACCTGGGTAGCACTTTCTGATTGGTGTCTAAATGTAGCCACCAATCAGCAAGCACTACCTAGGTGCTGAACAAAAAATGGCCTGGCTACTTAGTATAAATTCAAATAAAGATAGCAAGAGAACAAAGACAAATAGAAAATAGGAGTAAATTAGAAAGTTGCTTAACATTGCATGCTCTATCTGAATCATTAAAGTTTAATTTTGACTACACTATTCCTTTAACAGATGCAAACCCTACCTGCTCAATAAATAAATGTTATAACAAATAATAACAAGCACTTTAACCCTAATATAAACTAGCAAAATCAATAACAAACACGTATGCCCACTATAGCAATAATTCCCCTTTTCAAATCCCTTAAACAGACATACACAGATATCTCTATTGCTGTGGAACACAACAGGTTAATTGTACACGTCACCTATTAATATCACTACACACAAAGAAAATAGATTAATTAACATACCGACCGTTCAAACTGTGATGTAGTTAATTGTGTGTATTTGTTTGTTTGTTTTTTCTTATTACAAAACCAAGAAAGTAAACAAACACCAATCTAGAGTTAGAGAGAGGGTGACGATTCAACCTCTAGAGGTGCGCTCTATAAGATTTGTTTCCCCTTAATGTGTTCCAAATTACTTGTTCTACTTACTGCAGAGTATTAAAGGTATGGGCATCTCTTACTTTATGTTTCTTTTTGTATTTTAAATAGCTGGTTCTGCTCTTTAAAACCATCACCTTTTAATCTAAAGGACATGTCTAGTTCAGTGTTTTTCAACCAGTGTGCCGTGAGAGATCCTCAGGTGTGCCACGGCACACTGACAACAGTGTGACATATTTTTTAAACTTTGGTGGTGTGCCACTGAATTTTTTAATGTAAAAAAGTGTGCCACGGCAAAAAAAAGGTTAAAAATCACTGGTCTAGTTAAAGGGACACTAGATTAGTTTTTTTTTTTTTTTTTAATTTTCGAATAAGCTTTATTAACGAAATGAAATAAAGAACATACAATATTATAAGTACAAAATGACATTCAGCATTGCATACCGTTTTACATTTGTACCTTTTATCAAGAACATTTCGCATAAAACAGAAAACAAACATAAATAAAAACTATTAATCAAACAGCACTTATAATTACGTCAGATACAAAATCATTGCATGCCGACTAATCTATATAAACTTTTAACTTGGGCTGTTTAATGATGTAAATAATATGCTTGGTGTTTCTTCTTATAGATAATAAATAATACATAATGGAAAGTATAAGTCATCGAGCACATAGCAATAGAAGAAATATCGTTTTCACAGCCTACTTTTAACACACAGCTGTGGACTAAGCTGTACTCGATGTAGTCATATCTGAATGAAGAGGGAAAAGGTTCAGAGTAAAGTAAATCAATCAGTCCTCAAGGAAGAGGGGAAGGATTAGAAGGAGGAGAAGAAAAGGGTGCATGGGGAAGAAAAAAAAAAGGGAGGGGGGAGGAGGGGCTTGTTTCATCTTTGGCTACAGATGGTTTACCCCGGAACTATATTCCCTGTCCCTCCCAAGTCAATAGCATCAGCTCGTGTGTGCCTAATTTCCCAATTTTAAGATAATGGTATCTTTCAAGGTTCAAAAAATCAGCTATTTTGTTTTTCCATTCTTGTATACTAGGGATGTTCTGTTTTTTCCAGTATAAGGGAATTAAACCCTTTGCGCCATTGAGCATCAGCAAGAGGAGCAGGTAATTGTCTTTTGGGTAATTGATGAAACAGTATGTGGCAAGGATTGGGGGGAATGATAATTGCAAGGACTCTACTGATCTCAGCCATTACGCCGATTCAAAAGGGTTGTAATAGAGGGCAGGTCCACCAAATATGTAATAGGGTTCCCTCCTCTCCACATCCTCTCCAGCATCCCCCATTTGTGTGTGGGTATATGTGCTTTAGTCTTTGGGGAGTCAGGTACCACCTACTTAGTAGTTTATATTGCGTTTCCTGAACCCTGGCCGAGACAGAAGCCCTTCTTGTCCTGTCAAAAATCTTGTTCCAGTCCTTGCGTCCTATCTCTAGGCCCAGCTCATCCTGCCAAGTTTGTGTGTATGACGGGAGAGGATGGTCTCCGTCCGATAACAGTAGTTTATATAGTTGTGAGATCAAATTGGTCGGGTGATGTGTCATCGTACAAAGAGCTTCAAAGGGAGTCTTGCACCTTGTCAGGTTGTGCTTTTCCCTGTGGGTGCCAAAGTAATGTCTAATCTGCGCTACTCTAAACCATGAAGTGAAAACCTCACAATCCCATTCAACCAGCTCAGTTTGGGGCTTCAGTTTATCCTGTAGAATTAAGTTATGTATTGCAGATTCCTCAAGACCATAGGCCTTGTTCGAGAGCGATGGTCAGGATGAAAATCCCAAATTGGGGTTTTCTCTAAGAGGAGTAACCAGTGAGCTAGGAGTGGAGATATAAGGGGCCCTCTTGATCAGTCTATCCCAACCTACCAGCACCTCATCTATCAGAGGATAAAGCTTGGTTACGGGGGGTCTACGAGGGTGAGAGATCAACGCCAGGGCTCCCACATTTCCCCTTTGTAGGATTGTGTTGTCAACTTGAATCCAGGCCTTTTGAGCAGAGTTCTGGCACCACTCTACCAACTTCTGGAGGGATATTGCTCTTTGATACACCCTCAGATCAGGTACTCCCAATCCTCCCCTGCTCTGGGGTAAAAAGATGGTTTACCTATTGATTCTTGGTTTGAGATCCCTCCAGATAAAGGATTCAATGGCCGATTGTATCTGGTGAACAATGTGGGAAGCTGCTGATAATGGGATAGTCTGCATGATATACAGCACTAGTGGCATAACATTAATTTTAACCACCCCGATACGGCCCATCCAGGAGATTGTCTTGTTTCTCCAATTTGAGAGATCTCTAAGGATTTCATCTCTGATGATTTTATAGTTCAGGGCCACCATCTCTTTTATATTAGGCATTAAAAAGATGCCAAGGTATTTCAGCTTGTCGTGTGTAACTTTTATTGGGCATTCAAGTATTTTAAATTCGGTCTGCGGGATCGTGATATTCATAATTTCAGACTTCGAGGGGTTCAAAAGGAAATTTGATACACTGCCAAAGAGTGCAAATTCCTTGATGGCCCCTCCGAGGGACTTTCTTACGTCTGATATCAGCAATAGGACATAGTCGGCGTACATAACAAGTTTATGCTCAGAGCCCCCTATACAGATTCCACTTATTTCAGGGTTGCTCAGATCCTGCTTGCCAAGATTTCAATCATCAGGGTGAACAGAAGAGGGGACAGGGGACACCCCTGCCTGGTTCCATTACGGATTGTAAAGGCATTAGAAAGTATACTGTTCACCCGTACTCTAGCATTAGGTGATGAGTATAAGGACATAATCTTATTTGTAAGCTTAGGACCAAACCCAAATTTCGTCAGGATGGGCTGTATAAATTACCAACTGACCCGGTCAAATGCTTTCTCAGCATCTGTTGAGACCAGGGCCATGGTTTTTTTTTTGATTATGCGCATGTGTTATCATCTGCAGGACTTTTACAGTATTGTCTCTCACCTCACGCCCCGGGATAAAACCCACTTGATCAGTAGAGATCAGCTGTGGGAGATATCTATTGAGGCGATTGGCAATTACTTTCACTAGGATCTTGACATCCGAATTAAGTGGGTTTTATGATTATGCGCATGTGTTATAAAACCCACTTGATCGGTAGAGATCAGCTGTGGGAGATATCTATTGAGGCGATTGGCAATTACTTTCGCTAGGATCTTGACATCCGAATTAAGCAACGAGATGGGACGATAATTCTCAGATTTGGTTTCTGGTTTGCCTGGCTTGGGGATCACAGTAATATGGGCCTCAAGCATCGAACGAGGCAAGAATGGGGTATCTGATAGTTGGTTAAAAAGACTCAGCATTTCCGGTGCGAGTATAGCGTCAAATGCTTTGTAGTATCTGGCCCCGAAGCTGCCTGGGCCCGGACTTTTACCAGTTTTTGTATCTTTGAGGGCTTGCTTGATTTCTATTAATGTGAATGGGGATTCTAGAGTCTTGCTCCGAGAGCCTCGGGACATCAACTTTAGAGAGATATGCTTGTATCTTTTGCATCTCTCGTTCCCGGGTGGAAGGGTCCTCCTCTACACTATCCACGCTTTGGATATTATATAGGGTTTCATAATAAGATCCGAAGATCTCAGCGATCGATTTTCCATCCTCTCTAGGTGTCCCGTCAGGATGTGTCATGCTATGAACATATTGTTTCTTTTTTTTGCGTGCAATGGCCCTGGCCAGGAATAGTCCCGCCTTGTCCCCTTGCTCAAAGAATTGCTGCCTCAAGTTTAGGGCCTTTTTTTTATAGTCTTCTTGTAGGAACTTCAAGAGTTCCGCTCTCGCCTGAGCCAAGCTCTTACTTAGTGTTTCGTCTACCGGTGATATCTTATGTGCACATTCCACCTTCTCCCCCTTGAGAGTAAGTTCTGATACTTCTCTCTTCTACTTTTGACTATTCTGGCTTTCTGTTTAAGAAAGAGGCCTCAAATTGTACAATTATGGGCCTCCCAAACCACAGTGGGTTGGGATTCAGATCTTTCATGTATTTGAAAATATTCTATCAGGGCTTTTTCAATCTCTAGTTTAAAAACTGGATTGTTTAACAAGGTGTTCTCTAGCCTCCAGATCTATGGTGTGACAGGAGCAGTAGACCAAAATACTGAACATGTGACAGGGGCATGGTCTGACCATGTGATGGGGAGTATATTACTACTTGTGGTAGTCGTGAGACCTGTTGCGTCAGTAAACCAATAATCAATTCTTGAATATTTTCTAAGGGGGTGAGAAAAAAATGTTAAATTTTTGGAGGTGGGGTGTTGTGAACGCCAGATGTCATGCAATGCTGCATCTTTAAGTGAGGATGCTATATGTTTGAGGGCTTTATGGGGGATGCTAGAGACCCCATCTGAGGTGTCCAAGGAGGGGTCTAAGGAGGCATTCAAGTCTCCTCCCAGGAATATTATGCCCGACTGTAGTTCTAGTACTTTATGGATAACCTTTTGGAAAAAGGCCTGTTGAGATTGATTGGGGCAATAGACATTGACCAGAGTAATGGGTCTACCATATATTAATCCTATGAGAATCAAGTACCTGCCCTCTGAATCTCTATGTGCTTGTGTAAGTTGGAACGGCAGATCAGTGCTGAAGAGAATACCCACCCCATTTTTCTTTTTGGGGCCAGAGGCAAAGAAAGCGGTAGGATATTGTTGGTTAAACCAACGGGGTTCATGGCCTGAGGCAAAATGTGTTTCTTGCAAATAAACAATATTTCCCCCATGTCTGTGCAAGTCTCTTAGAACCATAGAGCGTTTAGCAGGATTGTTTAGGCCTTTTACATTTATAGAAATCAACTCCATCGTTCGGGACCTACTCCTTGTTTGTGAGTATGCCATTTTAATGGGGAGGAGGAAGAAAAAAAAATTAAAAACATGGGAGAGGCTAGGGGGAGGGTAGAGAGATAAAAGTCAGGAGGGAGGGGAGGAAATGGGGATGAATCAAAGTTGAGGGGTAAGGTGCAAGGTCAGATAGGGAAGAAAGAAAGCGACAAAGTCACTAAATAGTAAATATAAGTAAAACCAAACCAGTGCAGTAGACACTTTAATCTAATCGCTAATCTGTATTTTAGCCTACACAGATGTGTATCAATTTGAGAGATTACTAACACTTACTATAAATAACAAAAAAACAGGGGTAGTGTTCCCAGCCTTCTTACACTATATATATAAAATCTTTATAAAAAAATTTAACAGTAACAAGTACAGTTGTGTATTGCATATTTCAAAACTTATTCTCCATATGTTTAGGAGAGAACATCAAACATCGGTCAACCAACAGATAAGATAGGAACGTGATGTAGGACATTAAAACTTATGCTGTGCAATATAGTTAGTTAGTAATCTAAGTCCCATGGGAGTCGACTCTCTTTCTCACCTCCGCCAGTAGCAGTTGACTCCATCACGGCACTCCAACAGCCTGTGTTATTCCATGGAGACCCCTATCACTTATCTATATAGAGTAAGCCATCCGAGTCAAACAAATGTATAACATATGTGTTGTGCAGAGTGTTAATTTGATAGATGGCAAGTAGCTAAACCTGACTAAGCTAACACTAAAGAGTTTTGTGAGTTTGGAACATTGCATTTATAGGTTATATGGGAATTCTTCTAATAATCCACTCATTCTAAAGTCTAAGTCTGGGTCTCGTTCTGAACTATAGTATAGTTAGTGGTTAATTCTTAATCAAGTGTTTAGATAATATGAAAATGGTACTATAATTGCTAAAGACAGATATCTATCATGCTTCACTTAAAGAATTTTTGCCAACTATAGACTATATTTAAACTATATTTAAACTGATTCACAACACATTTTTGAACAGCTTTAAACTGTAACTTATCTGAGACGAACTCCAGCATCCTGCCAACAAAGCTCTGTCCATTAGTCCAATGTAAGAGCCAAATGGCTCAGAACAAATCAAAGGTCCAACACAATAAAGTTCCTGCTGTTCATTCTGGATGGAATTGTAAGCCTTCTCCGTGCAGGCCCGTTACACATGCACCCTTAAAATGGGCGTGTCTCCATGCCAGTGGATCACTCCTCTCTCACCGCCCGATCCCTCAGTCAAGCTCCACTGCATCGGAGGTCCGGATCAGGTAAGCGGTATCTGTCTTAGGCAAAATGAGTGCAGACCTGCACAGCATCTCTGTTGGACCCCCTGTCGCTGATGTCAGAAACCCCCGTATCAGGCCACATACGTTCTGGTACCGGTCAAGTAACCTCCGCTTCTTCCTTTGTGGGGTTATTTAGAGGTAAATCGAGGTTCGGTTCTCTTAAGACAGACCAGGCAGCCGAGACAGGGCATCCACATGAGCAGGATGTTTCTCTGATAGGCCGGGTCTGAACTCAGGGCAGCAACTTTCGGGTTCCTCTTCAGCCCTTCTTTGTTAATCCGCCTTGTCTCCAAACATGTAACAAGTTAGTGGTTGATGCTTGAGTCATATATAAATGCAATTTATAATTTAGTTTTATGACATGGGTGTACTTGTTTTTAGTGTAATGTCAGCAGGGACAACAGAGCTTTTTTAGAAAGCAGCCATGTCCGTTCGTGGCTAGGCTCCACCCCCCAAGTTTGTTTTTTTTTACAGCATAATTAATTTTGGGTTGTGATCACTGGAAAAAAAAACAGACAATACCAGTAAATTTTCAGAAATCACTATCTATAGAAAGTGAATTCACTAGCCTCTGATGAAGAAGGGAGAACGGATGTTCTATAAATACCTTCGAAACGCGTAAGGCTGCAGAGAGTATCATTTGGAGACCGGCACACCGCAGACCACCGCAAAGATAGTTTTACACTTGTGTATTGTTTTATCTTCATCTGCTTCAAGTTACCTCATATCATTGAGGTTTTTAAATGTGAGTACAAACGTTTGCCACATGTTTTATATCGTAATAAACTGGTGTTAAACAATATTGCACTAGTTGTCGCATTACTTCTGTTTTCCACATATCACCGGCCCTGTATGAGCCATTCTGAACATCGATGTGAGACAAGTAACGCTGACCGGACACAGATTGAGGGCTATATCGTGGTTAAACACCTGAACCTTACCTCACAACGATTGAGGGTTTGTCCTGTGAGTATACACCCTAAGGGGGCCATTTGAAGTCACTTTTACCGGTTGAGGGGCACTGAAAAGGATAACATTTCATCACAACTTTTTGACACGCATTGGGATATTCTTCTATGTGGAGATTTGCCTCTTATAAAAGACTACTGTTCTGTTCTCTTTATCGAATTTGAACCTGTGCTTTTACTCAACTTGTATTTTTATTGTAAAGAGTGTTTATAGTTTGTATATATTTTTTTTTTTGTTTGCTTGATTAATATTTGATACAAGTCAATTTATATATATTTTTATGCGAACTCTTCATTAGTAGTTTTCTGAAGAGCTTTTATTTCCTACAGTGAGTTTCTTTTATATATTTTTTGAATTTTATGTGTGCAATTTTATTAATGTACCAACATTATAACGATTATTATTGAACCTTTTATATTTGATATGAAATCACATGTTTATATTATTGTGTGTTTTTAATTGGCCCTCTGTGTATTAGCGCTTTAAATACTTTTCCCATTTTCTTCCTTTATATATATATATATATATATATATATATATATATATATATATATACTGTGTGTATATATATATATATATATATATATATATATATATATATATATATATATACTGTATATACTGTGTGTGTGTGTATATATATATATATATATATATATATATATACTGTATATACTGTGCGTGTATATATATATATATATATATATCCCGAAAGTGGCAACTCCAGGGCTACATTCTTAAAGGGACACTGAACTTACATTCTTGCATTTCATATAAAGATACCAAGAGAATGAAGAACATTTGATAATAGGAGTAAATTAGAAAGTTGCTTAAAAATTCATGCTCAATCTGAATCACGAAAGAACATTTTTCGGTACAGTGTCCCTTTAAATGAACAGTAAACACCTTAAAATTGCAAGCCAAATCTGTTGTGTTGCTATAGAATAACATATCTGCCAAGTCTTAACATTTTTAAAAACAAATTAACATAATTTTTACTGCAGTTATTTATCAGACAGTAGCCAAACTTATTTGGAGGAGCCAATATGGGCTTCAGTCTGCAGACAACAAGGCTAGGCCAGGCTATAATGTTAGTGTAGAGTGAATTGCTTTGCAGTTGTTATCACTTAAAGCCAATTAGGGATGGATATATATATATATATATATATATATATATATATATATTTATTCCAGTACATTATAGATAAGAAACCATGGTAGAGCTATATGAGATACCATGACTAAAGTAGGGGATTTCAGCACTCAAAATTTTAACCCATTTTATCCAAATTCTTATATGTGTAAGACTGCGGAACAGCATTAAATCCAAAAAATGAACTGCACATGCACAGACTTAATCACATGCAAACAGTTTATTGCAAGGTTGCTAATACAAAATAGACAGCTAGAAATTAATCATTATCTCTAGTATACACCACTGCAGTGGATTTTTAGTATTGCATATCAAACATATTAAAGTGTATTCACAGACATATAAAAACATATGCAGCAAGCAAGGGTTTGGTAACACACAACTAACAGACTCTCAACTGAAATGTAATCTTGAGTTAACATTCACATAGATTCCTCTATGATAAGGAAAAAATAAAGTCCTTTTTACAGACAATATAAGTCCCGAATAGGAGAGATCAGGTGTCTCAGTTAGTTGCAATATAGATCAACTTTGTAATCCAACTGAATAAACAATCTTGCAAACATATTTTTAGCAGTATGTGTTAACCGAGGTAAGAACGTCCTCTAATGTTAACTTAAACTGGAGACTTGTGCAGCTTGATAGCAGATTAACCATATCTCAGTAGTGCAAACCAGAAATAGTGAAACAGACCTGTTTGTAGATATTGCAGCAACATCCAAGAAAGCAAAATCACAGGGCTAATGAATACCGGACCGGGACATGAGCCTCTGACATCCTTATCTCACCTATCCCAACTGTATCTCCTTGCTCACTGGGGACACAAACTTTGCAGGTGAACTCTGCCTCTGTGCATAAACCATATCCAGGCGACTTGTAAGAACCGCTTGATTACCGCAAGACCCAGGCTTGCTTCTTCAGTTTAGATTTGAATTTCCCAGGCAGGCTCAGGCCAGCTGCTTGTTCCACAGGTGCAGTAATAGCTGCTATTAGAAGAGTCGACACGCGTTTCGCCCCATAATGCTGAGCGAAACAGGGGCCTCGTCAGGACTGTCAATCACCTCAAGTTACCGGCTTTTATTGCAACACCATTAAAGTGGAGGTTTTTATTTTAGCCAATCAGAATAGCTACTTGTACTAAACCTCTTAAAGTTACTGAGACAGAACAATCATGCCTATCTTACAAATTCATTCAGTGTTTTCCAACACATAAAATGATACAATTTAGCCATTTACAATGTTGTGGAAGAACATTTTTGTTTAGCAACTTATTAACAAGAAACCTTAATTGCATGCTAAAAAATCAAATGCATGTTACAGTTCAATCAAACTTTGTTACATTAGTTATTTATATCAAGACAAATGGACATAACGTAAACATAGATCCTAGGTCGATTAAATTCTATAAATCTAGATAGATCTTTTAACTCTTATAAATAGTTAAAGAGATTACTGTGGAGGTATTTTTTAACAAAAAAGACCCATAATTTTAATACAAACAGAAGAAAAAATGAAAATTCTTAAAATTAGCTGATAGTGTTACAGCTTCTGAAGAGGACACTCTCATTTTATTTTATCTATTTACAAAAGAAGTGGAGATATAGATCTCTAGACTCATAAGTCGTTATGTAAGCTTTTAGCTTTATTTAAGAAAAGATGCATATTCAATCCTTTCATTTAGACCAAAAGGTGACACTGTATTTAACATAAATGTCCATCTTGCTTCCTTTTTTAATAAACAATTGTCTTCATCCCCACCTCTTCCATATGTTATTCCTCTGTCAATCCCTACAAATTTTAAAGAAACAGTACTACTATTATGAACCTCCCTAAAATGACGAGCTACGCTTGTATCTCTTCCGTAGAGGATGTCATCCCTGTGCTCCTGTACCCTGTCCTTGAATAAACGTTTTGTTTTACCAACATAGAACAGGGGACAGGAGCACCCCAAAAGGTAGACAACCCCCACAGAGTTACAATTTGAAAAACATCTAATAGTATAATTTTTACCTGTATTAGCTGAAAATGTTTTGCTTTTAAGCATATAGGAACAATAGACACAATGTCCACAGGGAAAGCTTCCTTTCACTTGTTTATTTAACCAGTTTGTAACTGGTTCAGACCGTACAAATCTACTTCTGACTAACTTATCTTTAAGATTAGGAGATTTTTTTGCGGTCAGTAATGGTCTATTTCCTACTTTATCTGCAATTTTGTCATAATAAATGCCAGTTTTGAGATAGAATATTTCTAACACTTTGCCATTGGCAATTAAATGTAGTAATAAATCTGATATTGTTATCAGATTTTGTTTCTTTTTGAGCATATAGAAGGTCATGACGGTTTAACTTACATACTTTGTTTAAAGTTCTTTTAACCAAGTTTTGAGAATAACCTCTTTCAATGAAGCGTTTACACATTTTTTCAGCATGATAGTTAAATGTAGTATTTGAAGAACAGTTTCTTTTTAGTCTCAACAGTTGACCATATGGAATGCCTTTTTTTAAGGGCTCTGGATGCCCACTCGAGACTTCCAAAAGATTGTTGGTTGCCGTATCTTTACGAAAATTTTCAGTTGAGGTGATTGACAGTCCTGACGAGGCCCCTGTTTCGCTCAGCATTATGGGGCGAAATGCGCGTCGACTCTTCTAGTAGCAGCTATTACTGCACCTGTGGAACAAGCAGCTGGCCTGAGCCTGCCCGGGAAATTCAAATCTAAACTGAAGAAGCAAGCCTGGTTCTTGCGGTAATCAAGCGGTTCTTACAAGTCGCCTGGATATGGTTTATGCACAGAGGCAGAGTTCACCTGCAAAGTTTGTGTCCCCAGTGAGCAAGGAGATACAGTTGGGTTAGGTGAGATAAGGATGTCAGAGGCTCATGTCCCGGTCCGGTATTCATTAGCCCTGTGATTTTGCTTTCTTGGATGTTGCTGCAATATCTACAAACAGGTCTGTTTCACTATTTCTGGTTTGCACTACTGAGATATGGTTAATCTGCTATCAAGCTGCACAAGTCTCCAGTTTAAGTTAACATTAGAGGACGTTCTTACCTCGGTTAACACATACTGCTAAAAATATGTTTGCAAGATTGTTTATTCAGTTGGATTACAAAGTTGATCTATATTGCAACTAACTGAGACACCTGATCTCTCCTATTCGGGACTTATATTGTCTGTAAAAAGGACTTTATTTTTTCCTTATCATAGAGGAATCTATGTGAATGTTAACTCAAGATTACATTTCAGTTGAGAGTCTGTTAGTTGTGTGTTTCCAACCCTTGCTTGCTGCATATGTTTTTATATGTCTGTGAATACACTTTAATATGTTTGATATGCAATACTAAAAATCCACTGCAGTGGTGTATACTAGAGATAATGATTAATTTCTAGCTGTCTATTTTGTATTAGCAACCTTGCAATAAACTGTTTGCATGTGATTAAGTCTGTGCATGTGCAGTTCATTTTTTGGATTTAATGCTGTTCCGCAGTCTTACACATCTAAGAATTTGGATAAAATGGGTTAAAATTTTGAGTGCTGAAATCCCCTACTTTAGTCATGGTATCTCATATAGCTCTACCATGGTTTCTTATCTATAATGTACTGGAATAAATACAATTTCAAGGGGTCTGCACCACGTTTGATTTCAGCTGACCCTGAGTCATTCGGTGTACACACACAAAAAAAGTTTTATCAGAGTAAAGGTTCCTATTATCTTTGTATAAAGAAAGGTCCTGGTTTTTGATGTTTTTCTTCCACAATTTTGATTTGATATATATATATATATATATATATATATACACACACACATTTTTTCTTTCATGATTCAGATAGAGCATGCCATTTTAAGCAAGTTTCTAATTACTCCTATTATCAATTTTTCTTCATTCTCTTGGTATCTTTATTTGAAAAGCAAGAATGTAAGTTTAGATGCCGGCCCATTTTTGGTGAACAACCTGGGTTGTCCTTGCTGATTGGACAGAACCAATAAAAGTGCTATCCATTGTACTGAACCAAAAATTAGCTGACTCCTTAGCTTAGATACCTTCTTTTTCAAATAAAGATAGCAAGCAAATGAAGAAAAATTGATAATAGAAGTAAATAAGAAAGTTGCTTAAAATTGCATGCTCTATCTGAATCATGAAAGAAAAAAATTGGGTTTAGTGTCCCTTTAATAAAGGGGAATTGTACTCAACATTTATTCTCCAGAAAATTGTTTACTTATGCAAAATTGCTATTCTCTCACAATTAATTTTGCCTTCTTTTCCTATAATTGTAACATTTCCCCACCCACCAGATGGGCTGGAGTACATTTTGTGGAATGCAGAATTCTGACCCTCTTAATGCTGCTGTCAGGATGCAAGTGCAAAAATAATCACACCTTTATTCATAGCAAAAAATAATAAAAAGTCCACAAGTCAAATAACAAGCCAGGAGTCAAAACCAGAGCTGGTAGGCAGACGAGCCGAGTCAGGAGCCAAAGCGAATAGTCAGACGAGTCGGAATCAGGAACAAGGAAAACAGCAGAGTCAGGAACAAGCCAGGGATCAGGAACCAGGAACGATGTCAGGTAGCCAGGTAATACACAGGAACTCTCACAAACAGGTCTGAGACAAGTTGTCTCAGACAACGCAAAGGCAAGGCATACTGAACAGAGGCCCTTTAAATAATAAGTGGTGACATCACAATTCTGAGACTGCATCCTGTCTCACATGGACGATGCACACCAGTCTCTCCATAAAAGGAAGTATAGGAAATGAGCAGCATCCCCCACAATGCACCATAGTCAGGAAGAGAGGTGAGTAAAATGGCTGCCAGCAGCACATGACAAACAGGGAAAAAACCCAGACAGTTGCACAGTGATTGGTTGATATGTGCAGCGGGTTGTTTATTATATCTGTCACTAATTAGCCAAAACAAAGGAAGAAAGATAGACAAAATCCAAAAACATTTCAAGGGGTATGCCCCAGGCCAAAAAAACAAGTTTTAAAGGTTATTTTTGTTTTATATCTTTAAATGGCTTTGTATCTAAAACTGAATGCAGCATGCTATAAAAAGCATACTTAGATGCAAAAGCCACTTAACAAGTATCTAGTTGATGAAAATGTAATTATATTGATAAATCCCATTTAATAACTATTGGTCATTTATATAAACATTGAACCATTTTATTTAATAACTGTTTTCTTATAGATTGTTGTTAACATCCTATATATATTTTGTGTTTAAGTGCTTGCATTCTATAAATGTGTTTTATTACTGAATACACTTAGGTGAAAGCAATTACAATATGTTTAGTTCCATGCAGCATAAACTTAAAGTGATTCAAGATTCTGTCTGCAGTACAAATGGAGGTGAAGCCCTTTTATACATAAAGGTCTACAGCAGTCTTTCCATATCTCATTGTATTCATTTAATGGAAGATCAAATGTCACTCGGAATAACTATAAAGTTTTTCACCTTAGACTGCATTTGATTCACATTCGCTAAAGCTTGTATTTTGCCCGCAGGAACAGAGTTATTTCTGTCATTTCTCACCCTTCTTTTTGCTTAAAACACAAATTCTATATTTTATATAAAATATCCTAGACTAAGCACTAAATAGTTTCTAGTAGAACATGTTTTAAAATCACTGAATTATTTATATAATTTGTGTAGTCTGCGCATTCAAAATATACTATGGAGAATTAAAAAATAATGAAATACTTTAATATTTATTCATGATAAAAAGTTATCTTTTTTGTGAGAAATAATAATGGTTAAATTCCACTATTTTGGGGTTAAATGCAGATATTTATTTGGAGCAATACAAACCACAAATACTGTGTTTTATTTCTTGTATTGATTTACTAACTATCAAAAAAAACAATACGCTTGTTTTTTTTTTAGAATTTCAACAGTATTTCATACACAAAAATTATCTAAATAGGTGCTACATTCATTGAGCCCAATTTTTTTTTTGTATTACAATAATGTATACAGGAAAACTGTGCACTCACTCTTCGGAAAATCTCGAAATGTAATTCCAATGTTTTGAAATCAAGCAATCATGCAAATAAAAGTTCTAGCAAAGATAACGTGTCAAACACTAAATCACTGTATTTAGTACATAAAAGGATAAATTGGCAACGTATGGATATAGGTGTCGGCTGCTAATTCCTGTTTGTCTTCCGATATTTCACGGAATAGGGTAGAAATCTGGTGGGTAGAAAGAGATAGGAAGCGCACAAAAGCACCTACATAATGCAAATCAATTTAATCATTAAAAGTTGGGTATAAAGACTTCCGGTGAGCGGCGTTTTAAGATGGCCACGGATTGCTGAGGCTCTGTACAGCTCATGGCAAAAAGTGGTCATATATTGTGCCATCCTTATCTCCCTTGGCAATATCTGTGCCCGGGAACTCTTCTGGATCAAGGAAAAACATCCCTTGGCTGCCGTGAAGCAATTTAGGACTGAAAAGGCCGTCTGGCACTGTGGGGCAGAGTCCACCACCACACCACGCTGTACATAGTTCTATTACTACTTGTTATCTACTACCTGTTACCACTTACCCCTCACCTGACATGATGGATGGGGCCACCACTGTTAGATCGGATGCCTCCACCACTATTTTAACTGAGCTGTGGGCCATATTTGTACCTCGCCTGGATCGGCTCCTTTCTGCGTGCGCTGATTTATGCGCAATGGTGCAATCGGCGGATCAACCTCTCCAGCTGAAGCAGCCCGACACCAGTCAAGGGGGCTCTGCTTTACAAAGTATAAATAACAACTCTGCTCACATCGTATGGGAGGCCAATAGCAGCTCCAACGATCAAGTCCTCCCTCAGCCGAAAGAAACCGCAATAATAATAAGGGCCGGAGCGACTTCCTCTTACCTGCATCTGCCAGATTCCGATATAGGGTCACAGCGGGACCCAGAGCCAGATATGCTGTTGCCCTTAAAGCCTTCCCTGACATCTACTATGGATCCGTACGCAGGTTTCAGATCAAGCAACAGGGAAAATCTAGCCTACAAAACCGCTAGCAAAATAGTGATGGCGGGGGAATCTTGTTTTATATGTCATCAGATCATCAACACCAAGTACTGGGACAAGCGCGATCAGTATCTACTTGGCAGATCTGGCTTCTGGTACAGTTGTACGAAAAGTGGAGTCGGCTAGGGCATTACCTGTGACTCGTGCAGGACTGTCCATTTTACATGGGCGTATTTTACATGCTGCAAATCTTGAGTCTCTTGCTGGGAAAAATTCTGTTATGATCTCATTCACTATGAGACTCTGGATTATGTGAGGGTTATAGCTCAACAGTTTATTCACCTTTGCCATCTCGCTGAGAAGGGGATATTATGATTAATTCTTACGCTGCAGTGCATGTACACTGAGTACTACTATACTGAATTAACACCTTTGGGTTGCGTCAGACTACAGGATATTAAATAACAGCTGCATTCCATATTTGGACAATATACCGAACTGTATGTAGCCGTCCCTAAATGAGCATAAAATGTGGCCAAATGTTCGTGTATAACTTTCAGCTAAACATAGCGTTGTGACATGTCTTGCATCCTATTTAGAATCTTTATCCCTACCTTGGTCTGGGTTATTTTTCAGCTTACAGTAATGGGGGAATATAGGTCTGATGCAATGCTCAAGGTAACAACATAGTATGTGAGGCTCATACTACCGCCTCCATGTGCTAAACGCCTGTCATAGCTATATGATAATATGTTCCCATATCCTAACCACGATAATCACTGGGCTTGACTTTTATCTTGCTACTACCTTAAATGTGAGTTTAACCCCTGCCCCTGTATTAAATATAAGCGCCGGATCTATATTCTGTCCAAAAATATCGGCCAATTTACCAAGTTTCCTTACTACGTACCTGCAATCTCCTCTGTAGCTTTTATTACAGACCCCCCTGCTCTCCTGGACCCCACATAGTTTATCAGGGAAACCTATTTTATTTTGTTGTCTGAGAACGACAAACAAATGCATGCTATATTGCAGAAGATATATTTTCTTAAGATGTGTGCTTATGAGCTATGTGCTTATCATTTTAATATTTGGAAATTTTGGAATGTTATTTTATTCTGTCAGCATCTAACCTCCTGAAATACAAACACTTCTCTTCTAATATCTCTCGTGTGCAAAAATTGATATATCATATGAATACCATCACTGACCTATTGTTGCACTAACGTTAATCTGTCATAACATGCATTATCCTGAGAGACAAGCAGAAAAGAAACTTATAGGATTGCATATACTTGCTGTGTTCCCCCCCTCCCTTATCATTCTACCCTTCCCTCTCCCATGCCCCCCCCCCCCCACAAGTCTCCCCTGTTATGTTTGCTTGTTCATTTGTTAAAAATGTTAAAAACCCCAATGTAGTGGTACAAACCCATATCTAACAGGACAATGGCTGCCTTATTGAAAGTCCTCAAAGCTTCATGTATGTTATAGTAAGCTACCTGTATTGTTTTATTTGCCTTATTTGCTCACCCTGCGAGATGGGCTGCAGATATAACTTGTAACCTTGTACCCTTTATTGGTTATAAATAAAAATAAAAAAAATAAAAAGTTGGGTATAAAATATAAATATACATCACCACCCTGCAGGGTGTCTACTCACAAGAGGTAACATCAAACAGTGTGAGGTATGTGCAAGCTCAAATAAAATGTGGAGATCAGTCAGTCCACTTGAGTCACTGCTTCGAGTAACCAGGATCAGCCGAGATTAAGCTGTCACTCAACAGTACATCTGTCTCCTTACTTAAGGCAAGTAGTTTAAAACTTCAATCCCAGTGTTGGTATACAAAACCGATCGACTCCTCCGGAAAGATGTGCAGTGTACAGCACGAAACTCACACACAAAGTGTTCACAGGTGATCACTGACATAAGGTGGGCGTTCATTGAGACCAGTAACTTTTTTTTAGCTATGTATGCATATAATATACCTCTAAACATTTCCAAGTCTTTTTTTTTTTTGGGGGGGGGGCATGATGGGATGGTAGAGATACAGATGGGACATGGGCGGGCATGGATGGAGTTAGGTGTGTCCTTGGCAGATCTGGGGCAGTCCGTAAAAATGGAAATATTTGCGCTGGCAGAGACACTGTGAGCAGGAAAGCAGGCAGACCTCTCAACCCAACCCGTGACAATCCTGCAGGCTTTGGAGTGGTTGGGAAGTGTTTTAGTGGTTTCCGGAGTATGAAAGAAAACGGCTCAACCGCTTCATTAAAAACTAAGGGCCAGATAAGAGTGGAGTACAAATTAATGCTCCCTCTTAAGTGTTAACTGAGCTAGAAGTAAGCTTTTGCTCTTGTTGGGTTGCGCTTGTATTATAAATTGAAAGTTAACTGTTTTCTCTTGTGCACGAACCCGACGAGCGCAAAAAGCCAAACTTAGAATATCACATGTGTGTTCAAATAGTCCCCCATAGAAGAATGGAGCACAAAACCCCAAAAAACACTTCCACGCAAACCCGAATGTATATTTTCATGTGCATCATGTGCACTAACCCGACATGAAAAATATAATTTATGCTTACCTGATAAATGTATTTCTCTTGTAGTGTATCCAGTCCACGGATCATCCATTACTTGTGGGATATTCTCCTTCCCAACAGGAAGTTGCAAGAGGATCACCCACAGCAGAGCTGCTATATAGCTCCTCCCCTCACTGCCATATCCAGTCATTCGACCAAAACAAGCCGAGAAAGGAGAAACCATAGGGTGCAGTGGTGACTGAAGTTTAATTAAAATTTAGACCTGCCTTTAAAGGACAGGGCGGGCCGTGGACTGGATACACTACAAGAGAAATACATTTATCAGGTAAGCATAAATTATATTTTCTCTTGTTAAGTGTATCCAGTCCACGGATCATCCATTACTTGTGGGATACCAATACCAAAGCTTAAGTACACGGATGATGGGAGGGACAAGGCAGGAACTTAAACGGAAGGAACCACTGCCTGTAGAACCTTTCTCCCAAAAACAGCCTCCGAAGAAGCAAAAGTATCAAATTTGTAAAATTTTGAAAAGGTATGAAGCGAAGACCAAGTCGCAGCCTTGCAAATCTGTTCAACAGAGGCCTCATTTTTAAAGGCCCAGGTGGAAGCCACAGCTCTAGTAAAATGAGCTGTAATTCTTTCAGGGGGCTGCTGTCCAGCAGTCTCATATGCTAAACGGATTATACTCCGAAGCCAAAAAGAAAGAGAGGTTGCCAATGCCTTTTGACCTCTCCTCTGTCCAGAGTAAATAACAAACAGGTGAGATGTTTGGCGAAAATCTTTAGTAGCCTGCAAGTAAAACTTCAATGCACGGACTACGTCTAGATTATGCAAAAGACATTCCTTCTTTGAAGAAGGATTAGGGCATAATGATGGAACAACAATCTCTTGATTGATATTCTTGTTAGAAACCACCTTAGGTAAAAACCCAGGTTTAGTACGCAGAACTACTTTATCTGAATGAAAGATCAGATAAGGAGAATCACAATGTAAGGCAGATAACTCCGAGACTCTTCGAGCCGAGGAAATAGCCATCAGAAAAATAACTTTCCATGATAGAAGTTTGATATCAATAGAATGAAGGGGTTCAAACGGAACCCCTTGAAGAACTTTAAGAACCAAGTTTAAGCTCCATGGGGGAGCAACAGGTTTAAACACAGGCTTAGTTCTAACTAAAGCCTGACAAAATGCCTGACCGTCTGGAACTTCTGCTAGACGCTTGTGTAAAAGAATAGACAGAGCAGAAATCTGTCCCTTTTAAGAACTAGCTGATAGTCCTTTGTCCAAACCCTCTTGGAGGAAGGACAATATCCTAGGAATCCTAACCCTATCCATGAGTAATTCTTGGATTCACACCAATGAAGATATTTAAGCCAAATCTTGTGGTAAATTTTCCTGGTGACAGGCTTTCGTGCCTGTATTAAGGTATCAATTACTGACTCGGAGAAGCCACGCTTTGATAGGATCAAGCGTTCAATCTCCATGCAGTCAGTCTCAGAGAAAGTAGATTCGGATGATTGAAAGGACCTTGTATTAGAAGGTCTTGTCTCAGAGGCAGAGTCCATGGTGGAAAGGATGACATGTCCACTAGGTCTGCATACCAGGTCCTGCGTGGCCACGCAGGCGCTATCAATATCACCGATGCTCTCTCCTGTTTGATTTTGGCAATCAGACGAGGGAGCAGAGGAAACGGTGGAAACACATAGGCCAGGTTGAAGAACCAAGGCGCTGCTAGAGCATCTATCAGTGCCGCTTCTGGGTCCCTGGACCTGGATCCGTAACAAGGAAGCTTGGCGTTCTGGCGAGACGCCATGAGATCCAGTTCTGGTTTGCCCCAACGGAGAACCAATTGAGCAAACACCTCCGGATGGAGTTCCCACTCCCCCGGATGAAAAGTCTGACGACTTAGAAAATCCGCCTCCCAGTTCTCTACCCCTGGGATATGGATCGCTGATAGGTGGCAAGAGTGAGTCTCTGCCCAGCGAATTATCTTGGAGACTTCTGACATCGCTAGGGAACTCCTGGTCCCCCCTTGATGGATGATGTAAGCCACAGTCGTGATGTTGTCCGACTGAAATCTGATGAACCTCAGTGTTGCTAACTGAGGCCAAGCTAGAAGAGCATTGAATATTGCTCTTAACTCCAGAATATTTATTGGGAGGAGTTTCTCCTCCTGAGTCCATGAACCCTGAGCCTTCAGGGAGTTCCAGACTGCACCCCAACCTAGAAGGCTGGCGTCTGTTGTTACAATGGTCCAATCTGGCCTGCAGCAGTCTGAGATGCAGGCGCGCAAATGGCACTATGTCCATCGCCGCTACCATTAAGCCGATTACTTCCATGCACTGAGCCACCGTGGGGCGCGGAATGGAGTGAAGAACACGGCAAGCATTTAGAAGTTTTGATAACATGGACTCCGTCAGGTAAATTTTCATTTCTATAGAATCTATCAGAGTCCCTAGGAAGGAAACCCTTGTGAGAGGAGATAGAGAACTCTTTTCTTCGTTCACTTTCCACCCATGCAACCTCAGAAATGCCATAACTATCTCTGTATGAGACTTGGCAATTTGAAAGCTTGACGCCTGTATCAGGATGTCGTCTAGGTAAGGAGCCACCACTATGCCGCGGGGTCTTAGAACCGCCAAAAGTGAGCCCAGAACCTTTGTAAAAATTCTTGGGGCTGTAGCCAACCCGAATGGAAGAGCTACAAACTGGTAATGCCTGTCTAGAAAGGCAAACCTCAGGAACCGATGATGATTCTTGTGGATCGGAATGTGAAGGTAGGCATCCTTTAAGTCCACTGTGGTCATGTACTGACCCTCTTGGATCATGGGTAAAATGGTTCGAATAGTTTCCATCTTGAATGATGGAACTCTGAGGAATTTGTTTAGGATCATTAGATCCAAAATTGGTCTGAAGGTTCCCTCTTTTTTGGGAACCACAAACAGATTTGAATAAAACCCCTGTCCTTGTTCCGTCCGCGGAACTGGATGGATCACTCCCATTACAAGGAGGTCTTGCACGCAGCTTAGGAATGCCTCTTTCTTTATCTGGTTTGCAGATAATCTTGAAAGGTGAAATTTACCTTGTGGGGAAGAAGCTTTGAAGTCAAGAAGATATCCCTGAGATATGATCTCCAACGCCCAGGGATCCTGAACATCTCTTGCCCACGCCTGGGCGAAGATAGAGAGTCTGCCCCCTACTAGATCTGTTGTCGGATAGGGGGCCACTCCATGCTGTCTTGGAGGCAGCAGCAGGTTTTCTGGCCTGCTTGCCCTTGTTCCAGGACTGGGTAGGTTTCCAGGCCTGCTTAGATTGAGGAAAAGTTCCCACTTGTTTTGAAGTAGAGGGAGCTGATCCTGCACCTGCCTTGAAATTTCGAAAGGCACGAAAATTAGACTGTTTGGCCCTTGATTTGGCCCTGTCCTGAGGAAGGGTATGACCCTTACCTCCAGTAATGTCAGCAATAATTTCTTTCAAACCAGGCCCGAATAAGGTCTGCCCCTTGAAAGGAATGTTAAGTAATTTAGACTTTGAAGTCACATCAGCTGACCAGGATTTAAGCCATAGCGCCCTACGCGCCTGGATGGCGAATCCGGAATTCTTAGCCATTAGTTTAGTCAAATGAACAATGGCATCAGAAACAAATGAGTTAGCTAGCTTAAGTGTTCTAAGCTTGTCAATAATTTCAGTCAATGGAGCTGTATGGATGGCCTCTTCCAGGGCCTCAAACCAGAACGCCGCCGCAGCAGTGACAGGCGCAATGCATGCAAGGGGCTGTAAAATAAAAACCTTGTTGAATAAACATTTTCTTAAGGTAACCCTCTAATTTTTTATCCATTGGATCTGAAAAAGCACAACTGTCCTCAACCGGGATAGTGGTACGCTTTGCTAAAGTAGAAACTGCTCCCTCCACCTTAGGGACTGTCTGCCATAAGTCCCGTGTAGTGGCATCTATTGGAAACATTTTTCTAAATATAGGAGGTGGGGAAAAGGGCACACCGGGTCTATCCCACTCCTTACTAATAATTTCTGTAAGCCTTTTAGGTATTGGAAAAACATCAGTACTCACCGGCACTGCATAGTATTTATCCAGCCTACACAATTTCTCTGGCACTGCAATTGTGTCACAGTCATTCAGAGCGGCTAATACCTCCCCAAGTAACACACGGAGGTTCTCAAGCTTAAATTTAAAATTAGAAATCTCTGAATCAGGTCTCCCCGATTCAGAGACGTCACCCACAGACTGAAGCTCTCCGTCCTCAGGTTCTGCATATTGTGACGCAGTATCAGACATGGCTCTTACAGCATCTACGCGCTCTGTATCTCGTCTAACCCCAGAGCTATCGCGCTTGCCTCTTAATTCAGGCAATCTGGCTAATACCTGTGACAGGGTATAATTCATGATTGCAGCCATGTCCTGCAAAGTAATCGCTATGGGCATCCCTGATGTACTTGGCGCAATATTAGCGTGCGTCACTCGAGCGGGAGGCGAAGGGTCCGACACATGGGGAGAGTTAGTCGGCATAACTTCCCCCTCGACAGACCCCTCTGGTGACAATTCTTTTATAGATAAAGACTGATCTTTACTGTTTAAGGTGAAATCAATACATTTAGTACACATTCTCCTATGGGGCTCCACCATGGATTTTAAACATAATGAACAAGTAGTTTTCTCTGTGTCAGACATGTTTGTACAGACTAGCAATGAGACTATCAAGCTTGGAAAACACTTTAAACAAAGTTAACAAGCAATATAAAAAATGTTACTGTGCCTTTAAGAGAAACAAATTTTGGCAAAATTTGAAATAACAGTGAAAAAAGGCAGTTACACTAACAAAGTTTTTACAGTGTATGTAACAAGTTAGCAGAGCATTGCACCCACTTGCAAATGGATGATTAACCCCTTAATACAAAAAACAGATTAACAAAACGAAAAATATGTTTTTTAAACAGTCATAGCAACTGCCACAGCTCCTACTTTTGAAGCCGTTTGAGCCCATCAGAGATGTCCTATAGCATGCAGGGGACTGCTGAGGGAAGCTGAATGTCACAGTTTGTAATTTTAACTGCACCAACTGTAACTTTTATACTATAACAGTGGAAAGCCTCTGTTTCTAGGCAAAAATAAAGCCAGCCATGTGGAAAAAACTAGGCCCCAATAAGTTTTATCACCAAAGCATATATAAAAACGATTAAACATGCCAGCAAACGTTTTATATTACACTTTTATAAGAGTATGTATCTCTGTTAATAAACCTGATACCAGTCGCTATCAAATCACTGCATTTAGGCTTAACTTACATTAATCCGGTATCAGCAGCATTTTTCTAGCAAGTTCCATCCCTAGAAATATGTTTACTGCACATACCTTATTGCAGGAAAACCTGCACGCCATTCCCCCTCTGAAGTTACCTCACTCCTCAGAATATGTGAGAACGGCAATGGATCTTAGTTACTTCTGCTAAGATCATAGAAATCACAGGCAGATTCTTCTTCTAATGCTGCCTTTGATAAAACAGTACACTCCGGTACCATTTAAAAATAACAAACTTTTGATTGAAGTTAAGAAACTAACTATAATACACCACTCTCCTCTAACTACGTCCATCTTTGTTGAGAGTTGCAAGAGAATGACTGGATATGGCAGTGAGGGGAGGAGCTATATAGCAGCTCTGCTGTGGGTGATCCTCTTGCAACTTCCTGTTGGGAAGGAGAATATCCCACAAGTAATGGATGATCCGTGGACTGGATACACTTAACAAGAGAAATATGAATATTTCACATTACAATATTCTTCACATAAAAGAATATGTTCTGTTTATTCATAAATACATATTTCAATATCTATATATCTCATTGTTTTCACAAATATATATTTATACCTTTATATATGAAAAAGAAGAAATGGAGGCGCTTCATAGGGTGAGTATGTTAGGACATCTGAAGTGCTGCAAGTAACAGAAAAATGGCACCACCAATGGTGCGTGGAGGTGAGCTGGGGCACACCGGTCTCCCCAGCTGGACAATCCCTGTTTTTTTCAGGAGGCTTGAGTCGAAACAGATCCCTAACACAGCATGAATCCAGTTCTGTAAGAAGGATTCCTGCAGGGTGTCAGCTCAATTAGCTAAATGTGCAAACAGTTTAGTCAGACAGGCTGGAAGGCAGTGCAAAAGAGCACTCAGGTTATCAATTAGGCAATAAAAGGTAGTAAAAAGAATTGCTGAGATTGTATATAAAGTATACAATAAAACGATAGTTCCAGTTAAAAGGAGTTCGTTTAAAAACAACGCATTTCTCATTGGGTATACCACTGTTTCATCAGGCTAATAATGATAACTAAGACAAAGGTTTATAACTGCTACACAAACTTGTTCTAACACGCCCACCAATTGATTGCAGGTGAGTGGGTGTAGGATTACAGGTAGGTGTCAGGCTAGAACCATATAACAGTGCCCATGTCTAACATTAAAAACATAATTGTAAACAAATCTAACTAAAGGAACTATCATAATATATATAATGATAAAAAGAGGGTAGTAACATGCAACTAAAACACTTTCTATCTAGTTGCTATTTCACTTGCAGAGAAAATGATATTAAACACAACAAAAAAACAACAATAAAGTGCTATAACAAGAGGTAATGACATACACAATATGCTAAAGGATATGTAAATCTTTGGATTGTAACATTTGACAGTAAATTCCATCTACATATATAACCGTACTATAGTGATATGCCGAAATATATTTATCAAGAAGTATATAACAAATATGTCATAGTTGATACAAAACATATTACAAGGGGAAGGATATTGTAGCAAGAAATCTAAATATGAATGCAAATATTTCATTATATATGAACTAGAACAAAAGGTCATGATTCACTCAAAAAGATGTGTGCTGTAGTATTGTGCCTAAATTGTATTCTATCAGAGAGTAAATACCAAATACATCAAAATAGGTGCTAAACATGTTACAGAGAAAATGTGTTAAAACAAGAGGTCTTCATATGTGTTACTATTACTATCTACAGGTTTGAAGTGAGTTTTGGAACCTATGGTGTCATCTTTAGTGGAAAATATACACAAATCTAAAAAAACTATTGAGGAAGAATCCATATGGTGAGTAAAAGACAGACCCATATGATTGGGTTGGTCAGTCCTTTTTGTAACTCATATAATCCCATTCCAATTCTCACAATCCTAAATGTAGTCCTTTTGTGAGTTAGTATCATCTTTGTGGTTATAATTATTATTTATCAATTTTAGACATTTTACCAATATTAGCTCTACAGCACATGACCTCTTGGTCTAGCTCATCAATCATTATCTCTACTAATATGTAGATTTATTTTATTTTTATTATTAATTATTTTTTGTTCATACGCTTTAGTTATGTAATATATTCCTTTTAGATATAAACATTTAACTCACAATCACATTTAGATTTTTTAACCTATCATAGCATATATTTTCTGCAATATTTCTTGCACCTATTATGTCATATGTGGTATATACTTTTGAATAGTTTTTGGTATACACTCCCTAATGGAACATATGTGGATACACTACCTCTACATAGTTTCTTATATAGATGGCCGTCCCAGTAAACATGATAAATTCACCATTTTAAATTTAAAATATACACATACACGTGTTTAGTTATTCATGGCAATCATGATTTCTTATTGTATTGTTATTATTTTTTGTATTATTTTTTTGTATCCATTTATCATCACCAATTCTTGCTATTCTGTATTCTTTTAACTCTGTTTATATGTTGTGGTTATGCAACATTCATGCTTTAGATATATTGCAATAATTGCATTCATATCAAGACTTCTTGTTTTAACACATTTTCTCTGTAACATGTTTAGCACCTATTTTGATGTATTTGGTATTTACTCTCTGATAGAATACATTTAGGCACAATACTACAGCACATGGGCCCGTTCCGATATGCAGCGTCGCCCGCAAAAGCCGGCAACGCCGAATTTTGCGCGGGTTTGGTATCCTATATACGGCGTAACATAGAAGTTACGCTCGTATATTTCTGCTTTCGCCCGTAGTTTTTTGGGCCATAGACAGTTATACCAAACCCGCGCAGTTTGGTATCCAATATACAGCGTAAGGACTTACGTGGCGAAAATGGAGAAATCTTACTCCATTTTCACCTCGCCACAAAATGCAGCCGTAGTAAGCCTTACGCTGTCTATTGGAGCCCCGTAACTCCCTAAACTACCTGCTAAATAAAACCTAACACCTAACGCATGCACAATGTCTATCTACCTGTCAATCGCGATCCCCCGCCGCAATCCTTAATAAAGTATTTAACCCCTAAACTGCGCTCCCGGACCCCGCCGCCACCTACATTAAAAGTATAACACCCTAATGTGATCCCCCTACACCGTCGCCAGCTACATTACATACCCCCTAATGTGAGCCCCTTACACCGCCGCCATCTACCTTACCTACCCCCTAAAGTGAGCCCCTACCCCACCGCCATCTACCTTACCTACCCCCTAAAGTGAGCGCCTACCCCGCCGCCATCTACCTTACCTACCCCCTAAAGTGAGCTCCTACCCCGCCGCCATCTATTTTAAAAATATTAACCCCTAATTTAATCCCCCTACACCGCCGCCGCCTATATTAAACACATTAACCCCTAATCTAATCCCCCTACACCGCCGCCAGCTATATTAACTATATTAACCCTAATTATATTAGGGTTAATATAGTTAATATAGTTATTATATAATATATATTAACTATATTAACCCTAATTATATTAGGGTTAATATAGTTAATATAGTTATTATAGTATTTATATTAACTATATTAACCCTAATTATATTAGGGTTAATATAGTTAATATCGTTATTATATTATATATATATTAAGTATAATAACCCTATCTAACTCTAACATCCCTAACTAAATTCTTATTAAAATAAATCTAATTAATATTAATATTATTAATTAAAATATTCCTATTTAAATCAAAATACTTACCTATAAAATAAACCCTAAGATAGCTACAATGTAATTAATAATTACATTGTAGCTATTTTAGGGTTTATATTTATTTTACAGGTAACTTGGTATTTATTTTAACTAGGTACAATAGCTATTAAATAGTTAATAACTATTTAATAGCTACCTAGTTAAAATAATTACCAATTTACCTGTAAAATAAATCCTAACCTAAGTTTCAAATACACCTACACTATCAATAAATTAAATAAACTACAAATATCTAAACTAAAATACAATTAAATAAACTAAACTAAATTACAAAAAATAAAAAAAGATTACAAGATTTTTAAGCTAATTACACCTATTCTAAGCCCCCTAATAAAATAATAAAGCCCCCCAAAATAAAAAAATGTCCCTACCCTATTCTAAATTAAAAAAGTTAACAGCTCTTTTACCTTACCAGCCCTTAAAAGGGCCTTTTGCGGGGCATGCCCCAAAGAAAACAGCTCTTTTGCCTGTAAAAAAAAAACACAACACTACCCCCCAACATTACAACCCACCACCCACATACCCCTATTCTAAACCCACCCAAACCCCCCATAAAAAAAACCTAACACTATACCCCTGAAGATCTCCCTACCTTGTATTCACCCAGCCGGGCAGAACTCTTCATCCAATCCGGGCGATGTCTTCAATCAAGCGGCAGAGAAGTCTTCTTCCATCCGGGCGATGTCTTCAATCAAGCGGCAGAGAAGTCTTCTTCCATCCGGGCGATGTCTTCAAGCAAGCGGCAGAGAAGTCTTCTTCCATCCGGCGATGTCTTCAAGCAAAGCGACATCTTCAATCTTCTTTCTTTGCTCCTCCGTCGCAGAGCATCCATCCGGCATGCCGACTGAACGAGGAATGAGGTACCTTTAAATGACATCATCCAAGATGGCTTCCGTCGAATTCCGATTGGCTGATAGAATTCTATCAGCCAATCGGAATTAAGGTAGAAAAATCTGATTGAACCAATCAGCCAATCGGATTGAACTTGAATCTGATTGGCTGATTCAATCAGCCAATCAGATTCAAGTTCAATCCGATTGGCTGATTGAGGGTGGTGGGTTGTAATGTTGGGGAATGGTATTGTGTTTTTTTTTTAAAAGGCAAAAGAGCTGTTTTCTTTGGGGCATACCCCGCAAAAGGCCCTTTTAAGGGCTGGTAATGTAAAATAGCTGTTAACTTTTTTAATTTAGAATAGGGTAGGGAATTTTTTTTATTTTGGGGGGCATTATTATTTTATTAGGGGGCTTAGAATAGGTGTAATTAGCTTAAAAATCTTGTAATTTTTTTATTTTTTGTAATTTACTGGGTTTTTTTTGTAATTTAGTTTAGTTTATTTAATTGTATTTTAGTTTAGATATTTGTAGTTTATTTAATTTATTGATAGTGTAGGTGTATTTGTAACTTAGGTTAGGATTTATTTTACAGGTAAATCGGTAATTATTTTAACTAGGTAGCTATTAAATAGTTATTAACTATTTCATAGCTATTGTACCTAGTTAAAATAAATACCAACTTACCTGTAAAATAAATATTAACCCTAAAATAGCTACAATGTAATTATTAATTACATTGTAGCTATCTTAGGGTTTATTTTATAGGTAAGTATTTAGATTTAAATAGGAATATTTTAATTAATAATATTAATATTAATTAGATTTATTATAATAAGAATTTAGTTAGGGATGTTAGAGTTAGATAGGGTTATTATACTTAATATATATATAATATAATAACGATATTAACTATATTAACCCTAATATAATTAGGGTTAATATAGTTAATATATATAATATAATAACTATATTAACTATATTAACCCTAATATAATTAGGGTTAATATAGTTAATATAGCTGGCGACGATGTAGGGGGATTAGATTAGGGGTTAATGTGTTTAATATAGGCGGCGGTGTAGGGGGATTAAATTAGGGGTTAATATTTTTAAAATAGATGGCGGCGGGGTAGGGGCTAACTTTAGGGGGTAGGTAAGGTAGATGGCGGCGGGGTAGGGGCTCACTTTAGGGGGTAGGTAAGGTAGATGGCGGTGGTGTAAGGGGGGTTAATATTTTTAAAATAGATGGCGGTGGGGTAGGGGCTCACTTTAGGGGGTAGGTAAGGTAGATGGCATCGGGGTAGGGGCTCACTTTAGGGGGTAGGTAAGGTAGATGGCGGCGGTGTAAGGGGCTCACTTTAGGGGGTAGGTAAGGTAGATGGTGGCGGTGTAAGGGGCTCACTTTAGGGGGTAGGTAAGGTAGATGGCGGCGGGGTCCGGGAGTGGTGGTTTAGGGGTTAATAACTTTATTAGGTGGCGGCGGGGTCCGGGAGCGGCGGTTTAGGGGTTAATACATTTTTTATTGTTAGGATAGTGAGAGGGGATAGCGGATAGGAGGTTAGACGTGTCAGGCTATGTTTGGGAGTCGTGTTAGACAGTACGGGTGATTTAATAATTAGTCAGGTTTTGTAGGCACCGACAGTTTCTAAAGTGCCGTAAGTCGCTGGTTTGTCAGACTTATGGCACTTTAGCCTCTGACGGCGCCGTATATAGGATAGCTCGAGTTACAAGCTGAAACTATGGGTGGCGGGGGTACCTCGGATTGCGCCCCACGTCTTTTCGAGTGAATCATGACCTCTTTTTCTAGTTCTCTATTGTGTATATTGCAATTTTGATTCTTTTATTTTATGTATAATTTCTCATTTTATTTTTGTCATTCTCAACTGTTCACATATTTTGGTTATTCAATACATATGTGTCAGATATAATGAAATATTCGCATTCATATTTAGATTTCTTGCTGCAATATCCTCCTCCTTGTAATATGTTTTGCATCAACTATGACATATTTGTTATATACTTCTTGATAAATATATTTTGGCATATCACTATAGTACAGTTATATATGTAGATGGCATTTACCATCAATTGTTACAATCCAAAGATTTACATATCCTTCAGCATATTATGTATGTCATTACCTCTTGTTATAGCACTTTATTGTTGTTTTTTTGTCGTGTTTAATATCATTTTCTCTGCAAGTGATATAGCAACTAGATAGAAAGTGGTTTAGCTGCATGTTACTACCCTCTTTTATCATTATATATATATATTAAAATAGTTCCTTTAGTTAGATTTGTTTACAATTATGTTTTTAATGTTAGACATGGGCACTGTTATATGGTTCTAGCCTGACACCTACCTGTAATCCTACACCCACTCATCTGCAATCAATTGGTGGGCATGTTAGAACAAGTTTGTGTATCAGTTATAAACCTGTGTCTTAGTTATCATTATTAGCCTGATGAAACAGTGGTATACCCAATGAGAAACGCGTTGTTTTTAAATAAACTCCTTTTAACTGGAACTATCGCTTTATTGTATACTTTATATACTATCTCAGCAATTCTTTTTACTAACGTTATTGCCTAATTGATAACCTGAGCACTCTTTTGCACTGCCTTCCAGCCTGTCTGGCTAAACTGTTTGCACATTCAGCGAATTGAGCTGACACCTTGCAGGAATCCCTTTTACAGAACTGGATTGAAGCTGTGTTGGGGATCTGTTTCCACTCAAGCCTCCTGAAATAACCAGGGTTTGTCTTGCTGGGGGAACCAATGTGCCCCAGCTCGCCTCCATGCACCATTGGTGGTGCCTGCAAACACGTGAGTTGCCATTTGTCTGTTACTTGCAGCACTTCACATGTCCTAACATACTCACCCTACGAAGCACCTCCCTTTCTTCTTTTTCATATATCTCTAGTATCGTTTGGGACTCAGGATCCCCAACATTGGGTCACTCATCCACTCTGACAGTCTGTATATCCAATGGGTTTTGGTTTGTGGATCACCATTTGATTAAAGGAACATTATATTTCACATTTCATTCATACAAGGACATATTTTGCTATTCCTTGATCATACACTCGTGAACTCTCTTCAACTGTTCCCAATTGTGTGTTTTTTTTATTATTTTTTAATGTTGTAGTGATTAATTATACACTGCCTCACTGCTATTACTTTTATTTTGATATTTTATTGGTTATTGATTTTGTCACATTTTATCTAATATATACCACTTAGATTGGTTATTGTTACAGTTACACTACACACACAACCTATTGCACCTTTTACTTTTGCACTTCACAATAACAGTTTTTGTAGTGTTATATAATTGTTTTTTTCATACTTTTATAGTCACATATATCAAAATTGTGCATATATTTTTAGGTATGTGCATGTATATATCTATTTAGATATTTTAGGTTCTTTGTGTTTGTATCACATACCAGTATCACTTAATATTTTTGAGTGCCTCCTTGTTTTCTTTAGTACGCCGTTGGTACTCCATTTGGTGCACTTATATACAAACATTTTTTGTTCTACTATACCTTTATATATACATTATATACAGACGTAAATTGGAATATCTATCTATAAATACATAGAACACATTCTGCTATGTGCAGAACATTGGGATAAGACATATTTACAGTAAAATACAACCAGGTTTGCTGTCTGCGTAGTATTCCTCTTTTAGTGGTAACAGTATACATATATCTATGTGTTATTTTTACCACTTATATATATATAAAGGTTTTGGTTCTATTACATTCAGTTAGAGTCCTTTAGAACACCAACATACTGTGTATACAACAGACAATCATTGCCCAATTTATATATAAATAATCTTTTTTTGCCAAGTCTTATTTCTATATTTTGATAGATTTTGCATATGCAGGATTGATGTCTATTTTGCTCATTTTGTTCTATACACTTTTTCTACAAGAGCACTTTTTCTATATTTTGCTCATTTTTTCATTTACACTTTTTCTATAAATGAATGTTAATCATTGCAACAGGATGGTGGTGTGTATACATACATATAGCAACATATGAGCTCTAGGACCTAGGGTTGATCTTATTATTGTTTGTTGTGTTAGACAATTATTCTGACAGGTTCAGTGTCTCATTAGATACAATTGTGTGATGTCATGAAGGAGTATCCTCATTTGAATATGTTTTAACCAATAGGGGGTTTACACACCCTTTTTAAATCAAGCTCATTGAGTGTTCTTTAGCAGTAGTGATTACGGCACAACTCCGAAACGCGTATACTGTCATATTTCACTTGTATCTTTGTACCTCCATGAACTTTTTAATGCCTTTGCATCAATAAAAGCTACGTTTTATTTTATCTCATCGTTGCTGCTCATTGCTCTTTCTTTTTGGTTGGATTTCTAATGCCCTAAAGAGCAGCAACACTTCCTAAGTGGCAAGCCGTGGAGTCGGCTGTTTGGTGAGAGAATTCACAACATTGAGATCTGGAGATTTGCATTGGCCCAGACGCACAAGCCCACGGACGCACCTCCTGTTTCCAGCTCCCCCATTGGTTCATAGAGTATTGTGGTCATTTCCGGTTTTGACGGCTCCAGAGAAGCTAGCGGCTGCACATCGGTGCAGCGTTTCTTTACCGGGACCCACTGTGACGAAGCCTGGTCTTCGCAAGGACGACTGGAGAATAAAGGATAGATAAGTAGCAGCTGAGGTGCGGGGCGGTCGAGTGACAGCATCTGTAACGGAGCCTGGACTTTGAAAGGACAGATCGGTGAGTGCGCTGAGCCGGCTTATTAATACAGACATATTATATATTATTTGGCAGGTACTGTTTCCTTTAATTGCACAAGGGATTTATTCTTCCCATTGCCATCGTGGACATTCGATAGCAACAGCAATTAGTATCCACATGAAGGATCATCTTCCCAGCTGATATGGAACATTTTTACTTGCTTTCTGTATATGTTGTTCTCAATTGAATTAACACTCACTATCTATTACACTGAGTGATTTTTAAGCCACATTAATCTCTTGCTCATCCTGCTATTTGGTTTATTTATTTTTCATATAGTGCTATTGGGCAGCACTGCGGGTTTGAGTTTAGAAGATTTATTGGAAGTTGTTTTATTATGGAGGAGACACAACAACAATTCTATTCACTGATACCCGTTGGTCCTAGGGATGAACTTCCAACTGAACTTGCTAAAATATTTTCAACAAATAAATCTGACCTTGCACTTACAGACTTGTTCCAAGAAATGGATAAATTGTGTATCAAAGAGACCAGATTGCAGTGGGATATATGGACACTGGGGAAATATTTAGATATGAAAATGATACCCAGAGGTCTTAGAATCTCTAAATATCCCACTTTTGAAACCGATGACACTGAGTTCATAGATAATTGGAACACTATACTAAATGAATGTTCTGTAAGATTAATGATTTTGTTGATGGCATATAAAAACAAATTGTTGAATGATTTGAGAGAGAACATTAACACCATCCAAGTTGAGCTTAATACACGCAAACATGAAATTGATTACCCTAGGTTTGATGAGGTACTGAGGAAGTCTATGGCCAATATTAAAACCTTGGTTATGAATACTAAGCATGTTAAATACCTACGTGATCAGGCAGATTATGATACTGATACCATACATGTGTGGAATAGGACACAGAGGTTTCATACTCGCAGACAGCATAACAGAAACAGGAGTAGGGGTAGGTCACGCAATAGGAATCATAGATCTAATAGCAGCCAACGTGTTACTTTTTCAGATAGTGATGTGGAGTCTGGGGATGATAAATATATCACAGACAATGAACTTTCAAATGAAACAAGACCTGGCATTCTGAAAAACACTACCACACAGAAGGCACAGACACCATATATAAGCACAGGACAGTCTGTTAAATCTAAAAATACTAGCAATACAAACACTCAAATTGTACCAGCTCACAATCAAATAGATTTACAACAGGCACAAATGCCCCATACGAGTAATACATTAGTGGATCAGGTTTTTCCCAAAGCCCCCATGAACCCCAAGGGGGGAGGGAACACACAGAAAGCTCAAAATCGTTACCCCTCAAGGGCTTTGAAGGGAACCAACAACAAATATGCACCTTCAGTGTGATTAATTTATCCAGCATTGTCTTGAGTGATTCACAAGTCAAACTTTTAAGTCTAGGATTAGGCTTTGTACCACTTGCTAGATTTGACTTATTCAAGACGATGTTGGACATTAATCGTTTAGTCCGTAATATAA